>NC_056741.1:95337467-95357025 GCF_019279795.1 Protopterus annectens | reverse complement strand
AGGCAGCATGAAAAGGAGATGCTGACTCTTCAACAGAGTCATGGAGGTAATGGGGAAGGGAGTAACTGGACCCCAGAAGCACAAAAGGTCAGTAAATTTCTTCCCCAGTTTACAGAGGGGGATCATTTTGACAGTTTCATTCATATGTTTGAGAGGGTATGTAAACAGTATGATGGTGACTGAAGGCTCTGGTTATGGTTTCTGACCCTTTTACTCCGTGGTAATGCTGTAAATGTACTTTCCAAATTATCTGACATTGACTGTTTTAAATATAATGCTGTAAAGAATTGTTTGTTAGAATTTTTTAAGCTAACACCTGAAACTTATAGGAAAACATTCCGTGAGCATAGACACAAGGCAGATGAAAGTGTGCGTGAATATGTTAATGAACTAAGCACTTATTTTCATAGGTGGGTGAGTGGATTTCAGGTCACCACTTTTGAAGGGCTGGCAGATGTTTTGGTAAGGGAACAAGCCCTTAGCACTTTTCCTGAGGTCATGAGGATCTGGTTAGCTGATATATAATGTGCTACTTCAGGTGAGTTGTGAAAGAAGATAGAACTATACCTAGCATGCAGAGCATCACTGCACAGGAAAGGGACACCCAGTGCTGCTTATGGGTCTAAAGGAACCAATGGTGGGAAGCTCAGACTGCTGCAACAGAATCTACTGGTTGTAAAGGTGAAAACAAAACTCATAATTGCTGGAACACAGGTTTAATAAGTGCTTTTGGAAAGCTTAATATCCTTCCTTCCTCAGATACATCCATGTGTTTAAAAACATCTTATATAACCTTTTAATTACATCATGTGATCTTAACTAATTACTCGCACAAATTTAAAAAGACACTTGCTTTTTTAAAAGTGATGTTCTACTAAAAGAAACAAACATATATATATAGGATTATAAACTATATAGAATATATAAAAAGCATAAAAAGCATAAAAAGCAATTGAACAACAGCCCTTACTACAACTAAACTAAATATTTAACTTATATAATTTATTCTAACTCGTGTGAATAAATATGTATTATATTATACCATTATATGAATAAAATATAAATTAATATATAAACTTATTAGCATTTTTCATACAAAAACATTAGTATCCTCGTATAAGAAAGGGTATCTGCATATTATTACCAGACATTCTTATATGCGCCCTATCTTTTTAATGCTAAATGTTTTAGAACACAAACAATAGATAGGTGTTCATTAAGCCCAGGGTAAAGATATGCAGCCGTTCTAATCTGCCAAAAAAGCTCTTCCTTTTCCAAGAATATTTGCCATGGTCCTAACTTAGGGTCATCTTTGACGTGCTTGAGTACAGTAAATTTAAATGTATGATCTGGATATTCAAAAATATGGCAGGCTAAAGAATTAGTTGTATCATTTTTAGAAATAGCATATACATGCTCATAAATCCATTCTCTTAATTTACATTCGGTTTTCCCGATGTAGAAAGCTTTGCATTGTAAACAGCTAGTGACGTAAACAACTGATTTAGTTTGACAATTAAAATTGCCCAAGATCTTATAATTAATGTTATTAATCAAAACAGCATTCACCTCGTTAATAAACCTACACTGGCGACAAAATCCACAGTTAGTCATACCCAACTTATTTTTACATAAATTAGAACTACCTGCTTCTAACAATGTTTTTAAATTAACTCCTCTTTTATATGTAATTTTAGGTTTAATTCCAAACATATTACAGAGTTGTTTATCTTCAATTATTAATGCCCAATTCTTATATAGAATGTTTCTAATGAAAAGGTAATCCACAGTAAATGTACATAAAATCCTAGTGTTAAAACTAGAAGTATGGGCTTCAACAGTATTAATAGGCATTTTCCCAGACGAAAGCAATTGAGTGTCATAGTGACCCCTTAAAATGGGGCTAAAAAGCGCGATATTGCGCTTATATGTAACTTCTGCTTTAACTTCAGCGATCAACTTAAAAGGATAACCTATATTACAAAACATAGAACTCAAATTGTTACACTCTTCCATGAAGTCAGATTCATCCGTTATCATCCTAGCTGCTCTTACCATCTGGCCTTTTATTACAGCTTTTTTCTGATGATAAGGATGACAGCTAGTGTAATACAGGAAACCATTTGAGTATGTTGGTTTCCTGTATATGTTACTTTTGAATCTAACATTGGAATTATCTTTGTGTAACATAATGTCCAAAAAAATGATGTTTGTATCATGGACTTCATAGGTAAATTCTAAAAAGTATGTTAATTGGGAAATCCTCGAAATAAATGGTGTAATATTATCAAAGGAACCTTTCCACAACAAAAACTTGTCGTCCTGGTATCTAGTGTACCAGGCGACATGACTTTTGAACAAAGGTTCGTTGAATAACAATGTGTTTTCCCAATGTGCCATGATACAATTGGCAAACGTTCCCCCACATAGAGACCCCATAGCTACTCCTGAGGTTTGTACATAAGTGTTACCATTAAACCCAATGAAATTATATGTAAGGACTAGTTCTAAAAGGGTCTCAGTCAGATAAATAAAGTTGTCACTAGCCTTCCTGATTGTTAGGAACTCTCTAATCCAGTCTAATCCTAATTTTTGTGGGATAACTGTATAGAGGTCCCTAACATCAATAGTTAGGAAGAAATAGTCAGAATTAAAAGGAACCTTATGAATATTACTGAGAAAACTCCATGAGTCTTTGCATATTTGTGGTTCAGTTTCTATAAAAGGCTTAAGAACACTGTCAGTGTATTTCGCACAGGCACTTTACTGCTTCACTCTTTTCGTTTTAAACAGTTTGTCGTTTTTTGGTTGTAGAATCTGCCAGTAGCAGGGGAAGCACTAGTCCAGGTACACCTCCTTGACCTAGGGTTAAATGTTTTGAATGCAACCAGTGGGTCCAGGTGGCATATAGATGTTCATGGAGGCAAGGTGGGGAACAACAGGGGATGGGACCAGTAAGTGGGAAAGACAAAATCCCAACAGTACATTGTCTTGAGACAACAATGGTATCAAACTACCATCCTGCAGATGTTCTGATAGGGAAGGATTTTGATGAGGCAGTACTATGTGTTAATGCAGTTACACGCAGTCAGGCTTCGAGACAACATGTGAGTCTGGTAGCCTGGGGGAGACCCAGACAGACCACATACTTGCAGCCAGGACTGGTGAGGTGGTTACTTCAGGGAGGGAGCTACCCTTTATCGGTGAGATTAAAGGTGAGCCACAGCTGCTTGTGGGTACTGATGTTCCCTTGAAAAGAGTGACTGCAAAGGTAGAGGTGAGTAGAACCCAGGCTGACAGTGAGGCACCGCTGTCAGAGGATACCAGACTTCCTGTGGAAGGAGAGCTGGGACGGGATACAAAGAGAGAGTTGAGACAGGCTCAGCTCTCAGACCCTGCATTACAAGGCCTGAGGCAGGTAGCTAGTGAGGTGCCTGATTCTCAAGGGAAGGGGGGATCTGTATACTGAGGCAAAGGGTTACTGTATAGAGAGTGGAACCCTGAGGGAGGGCTAGAAGGTGAAAGGATACAGCTGTTGGTAGTCCCTAGAGCTTACCATCTGGCACATCTAGCCACAGCCTAGATATTCCCTTTGCAGATCACATGGGCATAAAACATACAAAGAGACGTATTATGCAGAACTTCTATTGGCCTGGAATTTCCAGAGATGTAACAGGTTATTGCAGGACCTATGAGCAGTGCCAAAAGGTAGGCAAGGCATGATACAAGGTGAGAGCTCCTTTGATGCCTTTGCCTGTGATTAAGGAGCTATTTCAGAGGATATCTATGGATATTGTGGGGTCTCTGAGTACTCCAAGTTCCACAGGGAAAATTATATCCTAGTGGTAGTAGATTATGCTACAAGATACACTGACACAGTGGCTCTGTCCTCCATTGAGGCAGTAAAGGTGGCAAATGCTTTGTTAGAGACTTTCAGCAGGGTAGGTTTCCCAAAGGAAATACTGACTGACTGAGGTGCCAATTTCATGTCAGACCTGCTGGCTTGTCTGTGGAAGTACTGTGGGGTGAAGCACCTGAAGACCACACCTACCATCCTCAGACTAATGGTTTTGTTGAGAGGTTAAACTCTACAATCCAGTCCATGCTACAGCCATTTACAGACCAGTTTAAGATGGAGTGGGGCAAATATTTGCTCCACCTGTTGTTTGCTTACAGAGAGGAACCCCAGAAATCCACAGGGTTTTCACCCTTTGAGTTGCTGTATGGGCATACTGTGATGGGACCTCTAGATTTAATTCTTGATGAGTGGGAAAGTGAGTGTGAATCTCACAAGAAGTCTGTTGTGGCATATGTTCTAAACCTCAAGACAAGCCTTAGGGAACTCATGGGCTTGGCCCAGGAGAACCTGGCAGAAGCCCAACAACAGAAACAGGTATGGTATGACAGGAATGCTTGAGCCTAGAGAGTACGCTGCAGGGTAGCAGGTAACAGTCCTCATTCCTGTCAGACAAAACAAACTGCAAGCAGCTTGGGAGGGACCCTACTAGGTGGTAAGGAAGGTCAGTGATGTTACTTAAATTGTAGAACTTCTAGGAGGAGGAGGGAGCACAAATTGTGCTATGATAACACTATAAAATCTTACCATGATAGGGAGGCCCTTGTGCTGAGTATTTACAGTGTATTGCAGAAGAGTCTGAGGGAGATCTGGTGATTGATCTCCTCAGTGAATCTCAGACTGACACCTCAGTGGAAGGAGTAGAATTCCCCAGCAGCTATCACTTACACAGGCTTGAGAAATCTGAGCAGTGTTACAGGAGTTTGAGGACATGTTCACTGGGATACCATGGTGCACCCACCTGGCACAGCACCAGGTAGATACAGGACCCCAAAGGCTTATTAGGCAGCCCCTTTATAGGGTGCCTGAGAGAGTCAAAACAGACTCTGAGGGTGGAGATGCAGGAAATGTTGGAACTAGGGATAATTCAAGAGTGCAACAGTCCCTCGGCCTCCCCAGTGGTACTGCTGCCAAAGACGGATGGCAGCAGCAAGTTCTGTATGGACTTTAGGAAATTAAATAGTCATGCAGAGTGAGATGCCTACCCTATGCCTAGGACAGATGAGGCCCTAGAGCATCTGGGTGGGGTTAAGCATCTTACCACCATTGATCTTACCAAGGGTTACTTGCAGGTGCGCTTGACTCCCAGTGCTAGAGAGAGGTCAGCCTTAGTGACTCCTTTTGGCTTGTATGAGTTCACAAAGATGCCCTTTGGGATGAAGATTGCCCCAGCAACTTTCCAGAGGCTGGTAGATCATATGCTAGAAGAAGCAGGAGGGTTTGCCTTTGCTTACCTAGATGATATTGCAGTCTACAGCCATTCCAGGTGAGAGCACCTTCAACATGTTAGGGAGGTTCTGGGCAGACTACACAGGGCAGGACTGACCATTAAGCCAAGAAAATGTCAGGTGGATATGGCAGAGGTCTCCTACCTGGGACATAGAGTGGGAAGTGGGAAGATCAGCTGAGAACTTGCCAAAGTTGAAGCCATTCAGGCATGGCCTGCACCTGTTACAAAAAGCAGGTGTGGGCATTTTTAGGGACAGCAGAGTACTACAGAAAGTTTGTCCACAGTTATAGTACTATAGCTGCTCCCCTTATAAACCTGACAAGGACAAACAGGCCAGATAAGGTAGTGTGGACCCTAGCATGTGAGCAGGCATTCCAGAAGCTTAAAGTGGCACTGGCAGGACCCCATGTGTTAGCCACTCCAGATTACAGCAACAAATTTGTTGTGCAGGTGAATGCTTTTAACCATGGGGTGGGGGCTATACTTAGACAGATTTTTTCAGATGTAGAAGAGCACCTGGTGGTTTATCTCAGTTGTAGGATCCAACTCACAGAGGAATGCTATGCAGCTGTAGAAAAGGAATCTCTGTCCATAGTGTGAGCACTGCAGAAACTTCAGCCTTATCTGTATGGAAGAAAATTCACTGTAGTTACAGATCACAGTCCTCTAACATGATTACACTGAGCCAGACAGCAAAATGCCAAGTTGCTAAGATGGAGCCTATGGTTGCAAGCATATGATATGTCAGTACAGTACTGCAGAGGGGTTAGCAATGCCAACATAAATGGGCTCTCAAGTCAGGGAACAGGGTAAGGTATACACAGATAGACCTAACCCTCTCAAGTAATGTTTCTCAAGGGTTACTTGGAAAACTAGCTTGAGTTGTCGGGGGGGGGGGTGTAAAAAACTGAGGGTCTGGCAGCCCAGTCAGGTAGAATTTTGAAAATAATTCTATGTCATTGTAAATATTAATGTAATCCACAGGCTTGTTTTACAAATGTAAAGAGAACTATATGTTAGGATTAAACTACATGTACTGAGCTTCGAAAATATAACCACAGTGTACTCTGTTGGAAGAAACCTAATAACTCAAGCATTATATGACTGTTTGATCTCAAAGCTTAGAGACAGATTGTCTGGACTAAAGAATTATTTCTATTGTCTTGATTTATGAGATAATTACTAAGGTTTTACATGTATAATGTCTTTTATTACAGTTGCTTCCTGGCCAGGTGCACATACAGAGTAATGTAAATTTTGAGTTCTTGTTAGCCTGGGAACTAAAGAAATGATAGCAATGATGTAATGTGAAAATGACTCAGCAGTACTGGGTTTTTATCAATTTAAGACTTTCTCAGAGAGAAAGATGAGTGCATTTTAGATTTTGCCCGAACCTGTTAACACTCACCAGCACTTGCTTGCAATGTATGGAAGTAGCATCTTAGACATTAGTATTTCTCTTAGGGATAGATAGAAATAGTAAGATTAGTTTAGCTGTTTTCTATGTTTATGGCAGACTATCCTACAATATTATTTTAAAAGTTTCCTGTGATCTCTGAACTCTATAATGTCATTCTGTTGAATTAATGAGGATTGTCTTGTGTTTTTATTATTTATTATTAAATATGTTTAAACCTTTCTACTGTGGCTGTTTTGTGTAGAGATAATTTAAGCTCTAGAGTACTTGCATGTATTTAGTGATGCTGTACAAAGCCACTCAAATAGTCTTGCTGTTCATCACACTTACTAATTTAATAATAATATTGCACAGTAAAACTGGACACTCTTTGGTAAGGGCCTTATTAGTAGCTGATAAATAGTAGTTGGTGGCAGTGGATTACTATGTTATAGCCTGGGGAGAAAGGGGCAGAGCTGGAGAACCTGTGCCAGCCTTCCCTAGAAGTATCTGTGTGTTTGTATATAACTCATAGTTGTGTGTGTGTCCACTACTTGGGCAGGGATATGAAGCTCTGGTTGGACAGAGAGGGTGCTGGAAGTTTTGTCATAACTAGTAGACTGAAATCTGTACCCTATAGCTGTGTCAGTGGGGAGTCCTATTGGGGATCTGGAAAGAAAGGGAGAAACCAGCCCCAGACTGACTGTGATCTTTATGTGCTCTTAAGGGAAATTGTACTTTACTGTGTGTGTGTGTGTGTGTGTGTGTGTGTGTGTGTGTGTGTGTGTGTGTGTGTGTGTGTGTGTGTGTGTGTGTGTGCGTGTAAGTGTGTGCTTGTTATCCTTCCAAATGTGCTCACCCCTCACTGTTACTAGTGGTGAGGATTGAGGCTCCTTGATTACTGGGTCAGTGCACAGGTGTCACATATTAATTGCTTGGCAGTGGTGGGATAGCCACATCAAATATTAATTGTTTGATAGTGGTGAGTTAGCCACATCACATACTAATTGGCTTGTAGTGGTGTGGATAGTGAATTGCTGTAGCATGTGTACAGTGATCACTGAATGTGTTTTTGTACTCTATATCACTCATGCAGTGAATATTCAGAGTTCAGATCACAATTGTTTTATTTCTTTTGTTAGCGTAGTTATTTGAAGAGCAGGCAAGCATATCAGAGGAGGAGTATGGCAAGCTGACAAGGAGCCAGTTGGCTGAGATGTGCCAGGCTAAGGGACTGGTGCATGAAAACCTGACTAAGGCAGACATGATTGCAGCTTTGCTCACAGCTGCATCAGAAAACAACAATCAGGAGGACAATCAGACTGGCTGTGGAGATTTACAATGCTCAGAGAATGGACAGCTCAACTTTTCTGCAGAGGACTTAAAAATCCATCTGGAGCTAAAGAGACTTGAGATGGAGATCAGGCGTTTGGAAGTGGAAGCTGTGGAGAAGGAGAGGCAGAGGCAGCATGCAAAAGAGATGCTGACTCTTCAACATAGTCATGGAGGTAATGGGGTAGAGAGTAAATGGACCGCAGAAGCACAAAAGGACAGTAAATATCTTCCCCAGTTTACAGAGGGGGATAATTCTGATAGTTTCATTCATATGTTTGAGAGGGTATGTAAACAGTATGATGTTGACCAAAGGCTCTGGCTACAGTTCCTGACCCCCTTACTCCATAATAAAGCTGTAAATGTACTTTCCAGATTATCTGACATTGACTGTTTTAACTATAATGCCGTAAAGGGTTATTTGTTAGAATTTTTTAAGCTAACACCTGAAACGTATAGGAAGTTTTATGAGCATAGACACAAGGCAGATGAAAGTGTGTGTGAATATGTTGCTGAAGCATACTGCATTTCATTTTTCTGCCTATTTAATTCTTTCATTGAATATTATGTCTGTGTCTCTCTGTAGTTATTTATTTTTCTATTTAATTGTTTCATAGAATACTGTGGTCTCTCTCTGTCTCTGCAGTAGTGGGGGCTATTGTGTGTCACTTAATTGATATTCAGTATTAAACTGTTAGCCTAGAGGGATTCTTTGCATTTATAAGTGTTAAGTCACATATCTTTGAATTTACTACTGCTCAAGACCTGAGTTGTTTGGCTTCTGCTACATACCTAGAATCAACTGCATTACTAGATCTGTTAAGTACAAACTTGCAGTGTTAAAGATTGTACTGCATTTCATTTTTCTGTCTATTTAATTGTTTCATTGAATATTGTGTCTGTGTCTCTCTGTAGTTATTTATTTTTCTATTTAATTGTTTCATAGAATACAGTGGTCTCTCTCTGTCTCTGCAGTAGTGGGGGCTATTGTGTTTCACTTCATTGATATTCGGTGATAAACTCTTAGCCTAGAGGGTTTCTCTGTATTTATAAGTGTTAAGTCACATATCTTTGAATGTATTACTGCTCAAGACCTGAGTTGTTTGGCTTCTGCTACATACCTAGAATCAACTGCATTACTAACTGAGTTAAGTACAAACTTGCAGTGTTAAAGATTGTACTGCATTTCATTTTTCTATTTAATTGTTTCATTGAATATTGTGTCTGTGTCTCTCTGTAGTTATTTATTTTTCTATTTAATTGTTCCATAAAATACTGTGGTTTCTCTGTCTCTGCAGTTAGTTTCCTGCCCACCCTCCCTATTCTTGTTGTCATATTATTTGTAGTAGCTTTGGAATTGCCCACCCCTCCTGTAAATTTGTGTTTGAACACTCCTCCTGCATCTATCTCATTTGCTCACTCAACCAAGTACATTAAGATCATATTTTGACTTCAGACTCTCCTACCACTCCCATCTGTTCAGCTCTATCCAAGCTCTATTCCAGTCTAGTGTCACTAGCTCACTCTACCTAATACAGATCGAACATTTGTGAAGGGCAAGCCACTTAGGTCCTTAATTTTGAATTAACTTCTGTTTCTCCTTTCTCCCTTTCCATTTTCCAAAAAAAATTCTAAGCTTGTATCCTGCCTTTCCTGCAACTAGTCTAGTCCAGATACAGATTTGCTATAATGAGGACTGTGTGCAAGCCTCTGAGCCCCCAAAGCCTTTCTGTGTTGGAGGGAAGCCTTCTAGCTTATCAGTGGGAGTGATAAGCACTAGGTAGCCTATCTACCACAAGAGTGGTTTCTGGCCCAGAAATTGTAGTTTATTGGCCATTTGGGCATTTTTTCTTCTTTTTCAATGTTCTAATTTAAAAGCCTGCCTTTGTGCTTGTTTCCCACCTTTCCTGTAACTAGTCTAGCCCTGGTACAGACTTGCTGCATCCAGGACTCTTTGTAAACTTCTGAGCTCCCAAAGCCTTTCTGTATTGGAGGGAAGCCTTCTAGCTTATCAGTGGGAGAGGTAAGTACTAGGTAGTCTATCTACCACAAGAGTGGTTTCCAGTCCAGAAATTGTAGTTTATTGGCCATTTGGGCAGTTTTTCCATATCTTTCAACTTTCTGGTTTAAAAGCCTGCATTTGCATTTGTTTCCCACCTTTCCTGTAACTAGTCTAGTCCAGATACAGATTTGCCCAGCAGAAATGTGTTAGTGATTTTAAAATCTATTGCTCAGAGAGAGACTGTAAGGATTTTTGTCTTGATATCCATCTCATCAGCAGTCTGCCTGTTGTCTTAAGTAAGTTATTTCAGAAATATGTTTTCTTGTAGTAATAGCTAGGAAATTATATGAAAGTTAGACTAAGTGTTTTTCTATTATGTCAGAACTGTACTACTGATTTATTTTAAGTTTCTGTGTGATCTCTGAACTCTTGGGTAGCATTGTATTGTAGTGGTATAGTATTTTGTCTTTATTATTTATTATTATAGCAATAACCCATGCCTGGGTGTGGGTAATGCTGGATTTACCCATGGTTGGTGTGGTTTGGTCGGGCTCGACCAAACAAAGACAACCGTGGGTAAATACAGCATTACCCACACCCAGAAGTGGGTTATTGCTATTATACCATGACATTATTTAAGAAAAGAAACTATTACTTTTCTTAAATAATGGCATAGTTTAATGCCTGTTTACTGCCCTTCCGCAGATGTCTGGCATCCGCGGCAGTTCTGATGTACTGCACGCCTGCGCAGTACATCAGAGCTGTGGGCAAAAGCAACGGAGAAAGCAAGATCTCCGTTGCTTTTTTTTTTACTGTTTTTGCTATGTTAAATGGGTTTAACATAGCGATACAGTTTTAAAATAAGCAATGGAGATGTCCGTTGCTTATTTTAAAACTGTCTCGCTATGTTAAACCCATTTAACATAGCGAAACAGTAAAAAGCAATGGAGATCTTGCTTTCTCCGTTGCTTTTTTTTTAAAACCTGTCTCGCTATGTTAAATGGGTTTAGCATAGCGAGACAGCTTTAAAATAAGCAACGGAGACCTCCGTTGCTTATTTTAAAGCTGTCTTGCTATGTTAAACCCATTTAACATAGCGAGACAGTGTTTTAAAAGTAGAGTTATACTAATGGAAAAAAGTCCGGGCGACCGGACCTTTTTCCATTAGTATAACTCGATTTACAATGTGCACGCTGGCCAATCAGCGTGCACGTTTTGAGGGGGGTCATGGTATAATAAATATTTTTAAACCCTTTTCAACTGTGGCTGGTTTATGTAGAGATATGTTAGCTCTAAAGTACATTGCATATTTATAAAGTTTAATGTCTAAGCCTCTCCCATAGGTTTAGCCCTGGGCTATACTACCAATTGGATAATAATATTGCACAATAATAATTGGAAACTTTTTTTATGGCCTTTGGGTAGCTGATAAATATTAACTGGTGGTGGCAGTAATTACTACCACATAGTCTGGGTAAAGGGGCACAGTTGGAGAATCTGTGTCAGCCTTTTCCCAAGAGTGTCTGTGAAGTTGTATAAATACTTATCTCAAAATGTGTATGGTGTGTCAGCTACCTGGGCAGGGACATGACACACTGGTGGGACACAGATGGTACTTGAGGTTAGCTTGCCAGCTGGACTGAGATCTGGACCCTATAGGTGTGCCAGTGGGGAGTCTTATTGGGGACCTGGGGAACAAGGGAGCCACCAGCCCCAGACTGACTGTTTTCTCTGTGTGCACTTAAGGGAAATTGTACTTTACTGTGTATATTTGTTATCCTTTCCTCATATATGAGACAGTCGCCCTGGTGTTAGTGGTGAGGATTGAGGATCATTGATTGCTGGGCCAGGGTGTGGCCGTCACATGATGCACAGCATATAATGATTTCCTCACTACTGGAGACAAGAGATAGTCAAAGGCTAGATTACTGTCTATGTGTGTCTCCATGTCCCTGACTACTGGGTCATTTCTTAGGCGTATGCCATATATAGAGTAGTAATGATATGACACATAATGAAAAAATAATAAATGTACATACATAGAACAGTAAATGTACATAAAATAGTAAACATACATACATAGAATAGTAATGATATGACAATTAAAAGATTACCATAAAAAATTAGTCAATACCAAGTTTACAAATGTCTAACTAATTTCATATGGAATCAGCTGTAAATAGATTTTGAGGAGGAGACATTGAAATAATTATAGGATGAAGATGGTTGCAAATTGTGAAGGAGTATTGAGGAAGTCCAGGTAAAAGGAGATAGCGATAGTAGTAGAGAGGGGTAGATGATGGTCAGATAGTTAGGGACCATGAAGAAGTAGCTGTATTATGGCCAGTTACACAGTTACATAAAAGATGGTGACAGTAAGGGTTTGGAGTTCATCCAAGAACATCATATACAGAGCTGTCAACTGAGTAGGTAGACTTTAGTTGAGATTTAAATGATTTTATGGAGTGTTTTTCCAATATTGCTGGTGGCATGGAGTTCCAGGATTCTGTGAGTTGGTGGGAGAGTAATGATTTGCCAGCAAAATTGTTGGGTTTGGATACATGAAATGGATGTAGTGGCCTGGAAGGGTTATATATGTGCATGAGGTTGGAGATGGATGGACAGTTGTTTGGTTTTTACAGAAATGCTATGGACTTGTGGAAGTTGTAAGTTAGATAATGTGGGAATTTCACTCACTGTAATTACCTAAGGGTGGCAACGTGGTGGGTTCTGTTTGGAAGGTTGGTGGCAAATAATGTTATTTTGTAGTAACATTGTTCAAGCTAGTTGCAAGGCCACCTGTATATAATTAAGGATGGGTGCAGAATATGTTAGAGTAGGCAGAAGAAGAGAAGATAGAAATGTGTTTTCTTACAGTATCTGAGAAGGATGAGTTTGGGTCTATAGAGAGATTGTAGTTTTTGGTGTAATTTTTTCACTATATTTTGGATGTGTGTGTGAAAATTTAGATATTTATCTACAGAGATGTCTAAAAAATTAGTATGTGTGACATTCAAATTTTGTTTTGTTGGATGAGGTAACTGAGAAGGAGGTTTGTTTATAGTAAGCTGTTTGGAAATAAATAGGAATAATTTGGATTTACTTGGAGTATGGAACAGCTGACTAGATGTCAGCCAAGTTTCTGTAGATGAAAAGGACTCATGAGCAAGTTCTTATAGTTTGTTGATGTTTTTTATGGTACAGATAACTGTGGAATCATTTGTGGACTGTACTTGGGATGCAGTTTTACAGTCTTTATGTAGGTCACTGATGTAGATGTTAAAGAGAATAGGTCCCAAAATTGATCCTTTTGTTATACCAAGCAGGATAGGGAGGAAGGAAGGATGAGATATCTTATGCCACTTGACAGCTTGAACTCTGTTTTGGGGGTAGCTACAAAACCATGATATAGAAGAGGTGTTGAGTTCTAGGTTATGAGGTTTGTTTAGGAAAATGCAGGCAGAGATCATGTCTAAGGCCTTGGATAAATCAAGGAAGTGGGCAGAAGCTAGGTTTCTCTCATTGCTATTTATGTTTACTGAATTGGTGAAATTATGTAAAACAGAAGAGATACTGTGGTGGGGACAGAAGCCATGCTGAGAGGAAGAGAGGAGGTTATTTTGTACGTGGTAATGGAAGGGTTGTGACTGGATACATTTTTTTAAGTTTTTTGATAGGAGGAGAAAATGGCAATGGGCCTGTAGTTTGAGAGTTCAGCTGAATGACCTCCTTTGTGGAGAGGAAGAATGTGGCTTTTATTTTATTTATTTATTTATTTATTTATTTTTACAGAGCGTAGGGAATATCCTTCTCTGATAGGTCAATTTATTAAAATAGAAATAATGAGACAAGTGTGTTTCCTACTGATTATGGTTTTCAGTATGTCTCTCAAAATGCTTTAACTTGTAATTACTGTTAAAATTTTCATCTGAGATTACACCCAAGTCTCTTGCTTAATTCACAGATGACAAATGTACTGATTGGTTGCACAAGGCTATCCTTGGTATCCTACTACCACAGTAAAAATATTCTATTTATTGACATTAAACAGAACATTTTTCTGAGATCATTAAAGCAGTGCATCTAGGTAATGCTTCTTACTGAAAGACATTAAACTGCCAATCTTTGAGTTCTTGATAAATTTGCTGACTAAAATACCCCTGTGTATATTAACTGAGATCATAAATATGCTAAATAAGAAGGCTTCAAGTACTTATTCATCAGAATTACTCTTGTTGATGTGTATGGCTTTTTGAATAAACACCAGTTATCCTCACTAGATCCTGTGGCACAGAGGGGTGAAGGCTCTGGATGTATCCAATGGGAAAGATGGGTAAAGCTGTTATTTGTGCTCAGATCCAGAGGTTAAAGATACATCTCTGGTCTGCCTCTTCAATAGCAACTAGAAGGAGCTCTGGGGATTGCATCGATGGTGACCAGACCAACTGAATGCCTATTGCCAAATGGTATATTTCACATCATAGCCCCAAACAAGACATTCATGGAAGTGGGCCTGTTTCCTTTAGGTCACCAGCAACTGTGTAGCTCAAAGGAATTGTAGAGCTGGGGAATAGGAACTCCAAGGAAGGGGAATTAGGTCCATCTGTCTGCCTACTGGTATGCAACCTACCATCCAACCCTCACCTCACTGAGTGTGGCTGTTCAGTAAGTTGGTGTGCTGTCTTGTCCATGTAGATTCAGGATAGAAGGAGGGTAGGTAATATTGTTCCAGAGGCTTGGTCATCTCCCTCAGTAGGAATAATTGGTCTAAGTAGTTATTGTAAGCATGGTCAAAGGGTTGTGTCAAGCTGATCTAGGAAAAAGAAACAATAGTATTCTGCACCCTGCATTTTTTATCATACAGCCAGTTACTGAATTAGTTACTATTTTAACTATATTCAAATGTTTACATTATTAATATTATGACAACATGGGAAACAGTACAATGATTTTGCTAGGTTTAAGTATTTGATGTCCACAGGAAAACCTATATCAAAAGCATTAACCCGGTTGGTGTAATACTGTAACAAATTATTTACATAAATGCTATCAGTGGGATGGAAGCCTGCAATGACAGAACCATCTCCCCCTCCTCCTTAACCCTGCCCTAGACTTATGGTGTGGGTTGTCTACCATTGGGAAACCTGTTACGGATGTTTACACATATTGCCCCTTTCAGCAGAACCATCACCCTGTGTCCCATATGCACATCTGTCAGTCACAGTCCTGCTGCCTGTGAAGCACCCAGTCACCAACACATCCCTGTTTATCTCTGTATATTACCTACCCCTGTTGTAATTATGCACAGTTACACTCCTAACTATGCCAGTGTACATAACTTTCCATGCCATATGTAAGGCCTGCATTATCTTCCTGTCCAATTCTGTCCTGCTGTGTATTTTCCACTAAGATACCATGTGTCATAGTTATCTTGATGTATCAGGCATCACTGTCCTATAGCTGTGGTTTTCGCTATTCCTAGGTGATGGCATATCCTCCAAAGAGGTCAGATGGAAGAGGTAAGGTAAATTCATACCACTGGAAAATGATACCCTGTTGCATTATCCATTATCCACGTATTATCCATGGGCATTGCTTGTTAAGGATTGGGGGGGGGTGCTGACAAGCCTATTGGTGACCCACTGTGTGAGATAGTGGTCCATCACATTAATTCAGTGAGTGGAAAGAATCACAATGTGCAGCAATGCCAGAAGCATGTCAATGACATAATATGGTGGGCTTTAGGGACTACACACAACATAGTGACTGACAGGTCTACAACTTGAAGATTGACAGCCACCTGTACAACCTCACTGATGATGAGTCCTTCCAGAAGCCCTGCATGAAAATGTTGTAGTCATGGGTATCATACCACATGGAATGTTGCAGGTCATGAGAATATATGAATTTTGCATGTTTCCCAACAAGGCCAGCCAGGTTAGCAACCATAACGCCTATGCTAAAGCAACTCTGCACATACTGATAATAGGAAGCACACAATGACCATTGCATGTGTTCCTCTAAGGTACATCAGGTGTTCAGACTCAGGGAACCTGCAGCATATGTAGATATATGTTTCTGTCTGCAAGTGTCACCCTCCCATTTGATGGACACTGCTGGGCATCACATGTGGTATAGGGTTTCATCACCACTCTGTTTTCTCTTGTATTGCGTGTTAAAATGACAGATCACTGCCAGTGTAACAGGTATACAGACTAACCTATGTCTAAGAAGTTAACACTTGCATGGCATCATCATTATCATCATCACCATCAGAATCATCATTATCATCGTCGTCCACAATCCACCTTTTCCCATTTTCTACATGGGGTCTGGGTGTTTTGTCGCTTGTTGAATCTCTCCCTCTTCAATGCCACTCACCTACCTTTTTCACAGGTCTTCTCTCAGATGATCCATCGACCTCTTTGCTGGACACCCTTGTGTCCTCTTGCCTTCTTTCTGTCTGCCCCAAATCCTCTTCATCAGATTAACGTCTACTTTCATGCACATATGCCTGAATCACAGTAATCTTTTCTCTTTGACCTTTTCTGTTTTCAGAGCTACTCTTGCTTCTGCTCTTATGTCTTTAATTCTTCATCTGTCCCACAGTATGCATCCTACCACCCATCTTAGGCACTTCATCTATATGACCTGTAGCTTCCTCAGATTCTCCGCCTTCACTGCCCAGGTTTCTGTACCATACAGTATGGCTCGTTCCACCACTGTTTCATACACCTTACCTTTCCACTTCTATGGCGTTCATCTGTAATACACTACCTCTGAAATTCTGTGCCAGTTGGCTGCAACCACTCAGATTCTATTTACTTGCATGTGGTGTGAAGATAATGCTGGTGCACAGTCACCTTGTGTGACTCTCTTTCATGAGTGGATTAAACACACACATATCACAGTGTGGACCCGCCCATATCTGCTCTACCGGATGCTCAGTATGTCAGACTGTCACATCTGTCAATTAGTGCTACCCCTATTACCAAGGGTACTGCCAGCACTCCCTCAGGTAGGGAATGACCATTAGACCACCTCTGATATGTGCCTGCCCACTATTTGACTGTATGGTAGAGGTTCTCAGAACTCTCTAGTGTCATATCCTGTCTCAGAAATGTATGCATCTCCTGCCATCAGTCAACAGATGTGCAGGGCTATAATCTGGGTATAGTCTGCAACTACATATGCTGCACTGGAGATTGTTGGTGTAGTGAGATACCTCTTTGAGAATGTGGCCCAATAGAAATCAGTGTTGTCCAGAGATGATGCTATGCAAATGGCATGAGGACTGTGATGGAACCACATTCATGTGATGGATAGGAAGTGCCACCTGAGGTATCCAACCCATGAATGCTGGCTGAGATTCTGTGTATATCTGCTTCCTTAGTGATGCATAGGATGTCTATTGCAGGGAATACAGTTTGCAGTTGCTCCAGTGGGGTTATTATAGCCCCTTTACCTAACATCACAGGATGCACTGATGAAGACATTCCCAGAGTGTGACACCTCGTGAGAGATTTGCCTTCAGTTCAATTTGCATCAGTACAACCGTGTGAGAGGGCTATATTCCTACAACATCTCACCATCACAGTAGCCTTGGTATCTGGTCATGTTATAGCTCTGATATCAGTTCCAAAAAGAAAGTTTGTCACTGATGTCATTTACCCTCATCTCCCCTGTTTCTTTCCTTCATTAACCAATAAACCCTGAACCTAGGTTGTACCCTTGTGTACCTAGACACCTCCACAAATGATAACATCTGGGATCTGCATTATCTTCCTTCCTGTGTGGTGTAAGTAGTGATTCTTAATGGCCAGTGTGATTCACTGATGTCCTGCCCAGTATATTTCCGCCAAGTGTACTTGTCAGGGTTCATAGAGTTGGACTAGATACTGTTGACTTTCCTGCATTGCCATATACTGTGCTTGACACTATCTAGGGGTGACATATTGTATTTGTGTATTTCAGAATTACAGTTGTCACTGTTGGTAGATGTTTCACTGTATTCCGTGACAGAGCCTGCTGTTGAAGATGTAATGGCTCCTAGGACTGCGGCATGGTCTACCTGCTTCTATAACATCTTATTGTATAGCATGCAGTATGCTCAGAAGCCCTTACAGGCTGTCAGAAACATACTGCAGTGGCCCTTAGATGTGCACAAACAGCAGAAATGAGCTTTAAGCAGGTTGAGCACTTACTTCAGTAAGATTGTTATAGGTGTTTGGGCAGTCTTACCTGTGTTTGGGCAGTCTTACCTTGGTGTTTGGCCATACTTTGTGGGTTCTGTATGGGCATCACCAGCCAGGCCTCCAGGAGATATCTGCGATCACTAACCACATAATAAAGATATAGGGCAAGGGTATGAGGTAGATATACATATTGACTGTGGTGTGAAGCATATGCACATATTGAATGTGGCTGTAGAAAGGTCAGTGTACCAGTGTACTTGAACTTACCTAATAGGTGGTCTTGTGCAATGTTTCCCAGCAAATGGACTAAAGGTGGTGGTCTCTCTATTTACATCAAACATAAATATACTTCAAGGCTGGTCAAACAGGGCAATGCACTTGAGCTGCCTCATGTTCAAATCACCATAGGTAAAATCCAATACCACTTCCTTGCAAGAATATTCAGGAACTATTCTAAGGCTAACCTCCTGCTATTAAGTAAGGACCTGTCATAATTCCAAGCCCCATAAACCCTGACAATACTTCTGCCTATGCAGAGCTGTTCACAGAAACCCTGTACAAGCATGTTAACAGATGCATAGAGGTAGCTATACCTACCAGGAAGAAGTACAGAACTAACTCAAAAAAATAAGCAACCCTGGTGGAACAACAAAATCAATCATCTATATATTAGGAGGAAGGAAATCATTGCAAAAATTAGGAGGTTCATGACCCAGCAGGATTAAAGCACTTTTATTAAACTAAACAAACAACTCAGAGGACAAATAAAGTCTATCAAAGCTAAATTTGAAGTACGTTTGGCCTCCCAGGCCAGGGACAACCACAAAGCATTCTTTAACTATGTCCACAACCTCAAAGGCAATATACAATTGTGTGCAGAGCTCATTGTAAATGGATCCACCTATACTGAGCAAGAAGATATAACAAACCTCCTGGCTGACTAATTCAGCTCCAGCTTTACTCCTCTCTCCCCCTCAACCTTCCCTCAGGAAATATCATCAACTAAAACTCCCCCTACTATCACAAGGTAACAGGTCCTTAATGGTCTCTCTAAGACCAAGAACACTGCATCAGTGGGCCAGACAATATCCCAGGATACATTCTAAATAGCATGAAACATGATCTATCTGGGCCTCTGGAATTACTATTTAATGGTAGCATCCAAACAGGCCTCATGCCTTATGAATGGAGAAAGGCGACTATCATCCCTCTGCACAAAGGTGGGCCATCTACAGACCCTGGAAACTACAGACCCATAAGTCTCACTAGTCTTGTATGTAAAGCTATGGAAAGAGTTATCATGGAGATGATCAATAGAGATATAGAA
>NC_056741.1:95313379-95335879 GCF_019279795.1 Protopterus annectens | reverse complement strand
CCTGCTATTACATGTTATATTTATTTTAGCACTATGTTTTGGTATGAGAGTCATGGCTTAGTGGTGGGTCATCCAGATTAGTGTTACCAAGGTCCTGGGTTTGGGACTGACAGTGGGATTTTATTTTGCTTTCAAATGAGTACAGGACCTGTCAATCAAAGTGCTAAAGGCACTTTTAAGCACTTAAAACCAGGTCTGCGCTTGTTGCGCGGAGCTCACACATGCGCACTGGCGGTGAGCTCTGCTAACACCGGCGCACACCCGCGCTATTTTCTTTGAAAGAAAAGAAAAAGGGGTGACAGGAAAGTGGTGAAAAAAGGGGTCACAAAGAGGGTAAGACAGTAGGGAAACAAGCATGGGATTTGCAGGAGGGATGTAGGTAAGGCCCATAGATGCCCATGTCTTTAGCAGCAACAGCTGTGCATATGTATGTAATTTGGTGTGACTTTTGAAACCTTCCACCCATGAGAGAGGTGTCAGGACAACATTAATACCTGTTGTACAGCCAATTGTAATTAACAGTTTTAATGTCCAGCGGACATGTGTGTGACATGGACAGCTATGTATGGGGCGTAATATTTTTGTGGGTACAGAGTGCCCTTTTTTTTTTCTTTTTAGTTTCCAGGTGAGAGTGGTATGTCAGGTGAAGGTAGTCAGTATAGCTGGGGAGGTAGGTTGGGTAGGTTAACAGACAAGACGCATACAGGGGCGGTGTATGACAATTTGGGGGGGGTTACACAATTGACGGGGACGGAGGTTGGGATATCCAGAGCCCATGAGCCCACAGATGGCAACAGTGGAACTGATATCCCCACCCATAGGCAGTTGCCACTGTTCCTTCACAGCCCAGGATGAGGCTGTGCTGGGGGCTGTGCAGGCGGGACAACGGGCATGCCCATAAGCTGTGCCACCTGGGCCTCAAGCTGGGGTAGGGGCCCAAGAACAGAGTCCTGGATCTCCCTTCGTACCACAGACCGGACACCTTGGAGGGTGAGTGGACGGTCTCCTCCGGCCACGCTTGCAGAGGGGGGACGGGCCCCATCCCCTGCAGTGCTTCCACCCGAAGGTGGCACAGGGCCACCGGAGGAGGGTCCAGCCTGGGCACTAGTGCCAGGTGCATTCGCCAGAAGAGGTGGGAGAGGTGGGTCCGCTGGGACCCGCCTTCCCAAGCATTCTAGGTTTGGGAGTATGTCATGTTAGTTTGGGTTAGTAGCATATCATTCCATTCAAATTAGTTGTAACAGCATGCATTGGTATTCCCATTAAACAAACACCCAGATGTTAACACCGTTGAACAGCAGGCATATCACATGCATTATTTGAACAGCAATACAAAGTCAAACAACATGCAGGGTTGATTAATGGCAACAGGCCATCAGGTTTGCAGGTATGAACAGGGCACATGCACCAACGGACATGCATATGTTTATAAAACAACAGGACAAATGTCCATGGGTAATACAATTTACACATACCAGTTCAGAGTGAAATTTTCATTTGCGGTTATAGGGTGGGGTGGAGAAAGAAAATGTTGACACATTCATAACAAAAACATTTCATATACATTTGTAATAGAAACACAATTAAGTTGTGGGTGATGATTATAAAATGATATTTAATTGACTGTCATGCTAGAACTGTTACAGATACATCACTATGTTTAGTATGTCAGACAATCATTCATACTATCTGAAATTTGTTGACTGTGATCACCATATACAGATTTTGGGTTACACGTTAAAGATTCAGACACACTAAAATCAGGTTGGGAGGTTCAGTTTTAATTCCCACATGCATTTAGTTCTGTACTGACAGACTGCAGTATATTTATTCCAGAGTTATTACTACTTTATTTGTTGATACATGACCCTTTTCCTCACTCTCACACATCCTGCTATTTCACAGTTCAGGTTGGTACTTCTAGGCTTTGTTAACATATTAGACCTGTGGTTATTCAAACACTTTCCAGCAGCCTCACTTCTGTCATGATTCAGCATTTCAACAGGGGATATATCTCACATGTGATTAACTCAGCTTCTGCAGCTGTACTTTTCAGACTATTGCAGGTTCATAGGTTCATAGGTTCATAGGTTTATACTAGGCTATCTGCCCTAAGGCATTTATAAGCCTAGCCCAAATTATTGTGGCTTACGCCACCCCTTATATGAAAAAATACTGTGCCCATTAGTTTGTTGTGCCTCTGTCCAGCAGTGACCCAGAGATGATTCCCGGGGTAAACCTACGATCTCCCATCCACAGGTCTAGATTTCTCTTGAACAGAGTCAGCGAGGTGCTCTGCCTCACATGGACCGGGATTTTATTCCACAGCATAGGGAGTCTCTGAGTGATAAATCTATCCCTCCAGCACGTCCTATTTATATCCGTGCTAAGGTTTAAGTCGCTTGCTCTAGTGGTTTTGGTGGATTTGGATTTTTGAGGTGGAGCATGTCCATTAATTCGGGTTGGACATGGCCTTGTATGTCAGGCACATGTCACCTCTGAGCAGACGGTATGCGACTGAATAGAGCTGGAGTTTCTTCAATCTGGCAGCATATGACAGATTTTGGAGTCCCTTTATCCTTTTGGTGAGGAACTTTTGGGGTCTCTCCAATTGCTGCAGATGTCGGGTGAGATACATCCCGAATGGGGCATTGTACTCGATCATTGGTCTGATAAGTGAAGAGTACAGGGGAACAATGACCTCACTAGATCTGGATGTGAATCCCTTCATGATCAGGTGGGCAATGTAGAAGGTCTTTCTAACCACTTTAGCAATGTGAGTGTCAAAAGAAAGGCCACTGTCAACCTGGGTCCCCAGGTCCCTGATAACCTCTTCTGTGCTTAGTGGATTTCCACCTATATGGTAGCTTGGGGTTACCTTGTTTTTCCCGAAGGGTATGACTATACATTTTTTGGCGTTTAACTTCAGGCCATGGCTCTGGCACCAGCTATCTGTTTCCGTGAGTCCCTTCTGAAGGATATCCGTGTCCGATGCACTTTCCACTATGGCGCCCAGTTTGCAGTCAACTGCAAACTTTGTCAGCCAAAGTCCTCCCATGTTGGCCTGTACTTCTGAGAAGTAGATGCCAAACAATAGGGGGCCAAGGACCGAGCCCTGTGGGACACCACTTGTGACCGGCTTGGAGTCTGACACAGCGCCAGCAACTCTAACCCTGTGGGTTCTGTCCTTAAGCCAGTTTGCAACCCATCTTGTGACATATGGGTTTACATTTAAGCTGGTAAGTTTTCTACAATACCGAGTGGGGTATTGTGTCGAAAGCCTTGCAAGGTCAAGGTAGGCTGTATGGACTGCCTTTCCCTCATCAATGGCCTTGGTGACTATTTCAAGAAGTCGACCAAGTTCAAAAGGCATGATCTTCCCTTGACAAAGCCAAACTGGGTCGGGTCCAATGTCTGCAAGTCCCCTATATCTTTGTTTATGAGCTCCATTATGATCCTCTCCATAGCTTTGCAGACTAGACTTGTTAAGCTTATGGGGCGGTAATTACCAGGGTCCGTAGAGGCGCCACCTTTGTGGAGTGGGACCACAGTTGCCGCACGCCACTCCTTGGGCACGTATCCTGTGGTAAGGCTGAGATTAAACAGCTGCCTTATGTGCGGGTTTAATTCCTCATTTAGCTCATGTAGCACACAGCCGGGGACACCATCCGTCCCATTGTTGCTGTGTTTTTAGCTTTAGAGAGCAGCTTTCACCTGCGCATTTGAGATGTCCGGGTGGCTACACTCGGCTGGGATAGTTATCTCTCCTTTAGGGGGGAGAGGGGGGTGAAGTTTGCACTGAACCTGTCTGCCAGTATGTTGGCAATGTCTGTGGGTTCAGTGATTTTTGTATCATTTTGGACTAATTCTGAGCATATCTGTGAGTTTCCACCCAGGTTCCTAACATAGCTGAAAAAGGCCTTATGATTGTCCTTTGAATCCATGGCAATTTTTCTCTCAAAATTGGCCTTAGTTGATTTTATGAGTGCTCGTATTTTTTTACTAAATTTAACTAATGGTGGGACATCAATATTAAAGACTGTTTAAGTCTGTCAATTATATTTCCAGTTTCACTTACATACTGCTAAACAGTTATTTGATGCAGCCATACCTGCACACTTACACTTGCTGCTTGCACATGCTATTACTGATTGACTTCACTGCACTGTTCTGCTAACTTCCACACTTTCATATTTATTTACAAGTACTAGGTTGGGTTACTGACCTGCATGGTGGCGCAGCCGCACCAGCCTGCTGTCATGGGCCCTGTGATTCGCAGAGCGGACACCTGCAGCTGTAATACAAAACAAGTAATATTGGAATACACATCTCCATGGTATCAGCTAGTTGAATTCCTTACATACATAGTAAAATGTAACTTAGTAGTGGGGCGTCGGGCATATCCTGGGCCTCCTGGATCCATTGGTTCAACTGGTCTTGTTTGCGTCGCTTCAGGTCCGCATGGTGGTGACGGACCTGCTCACCAGTACATGGAATCCCAGTAGCACTGGTGAGATCATGAGCCAACTGATCCCATGCCTCCGCCCTGTATGCTCCCCATGAGACCTGGCCCTGCATGAGTTGGGCCTCATGATGATGGACTAGGAGCCAGACCATATATCTGGACTCCTCAACGCCCCACCGCTGTGCTCGAAAGCAACGTCCCTCCCCTACTCCACTCATTCTGCCTGCAGGTCTGTTCTACAATAATTTATGCTGTGTATTCCCACCTATGGGGCTTATATATGCCGATTTTCCCACACATTTCTATGATTGGCTGTTTTGGAACTGTATCAACTTCACAGAAACTGCTTTATCATGCTCCACTTTGGATTATATGCTATATATATGCAATTTCTGCCTTTCTATGTACTGCTGTCATGGCTTAGTGGTTTAGTACCTTGACTCTAGTGCATAGTATTCTGGGTTTGAATCTAACCACTGATTTTTATTTTTTATGACTGTCTAGACAGACTGAGGGGTGTGTCTGTGTAAAGGCAGTTTTGATACAGCTTGCTTAACGTTGCCCAGCGGTTAGCTTGTGGGCGTGATGCGTAGCTCCGCACAAACGGTGTGCGCTAGTTTAAACCTTAATTGTCTATTAGCTCACATGTTAAGCTGAGCACAGCTAGTTGCACACAGTTTGAGCGGGTTAAACTAGTGGTTACCTACGGGCAAGCATTTTGCAGCCTTTGAACCACTACTCAGCTACGGGCACTCTGTGTCACCTTGTTTGACAGTAGCTTAGCTATGGGTACATTTCTAATTTATTTTCATCTTGCATTACTTAAAATTATTTGGCCCATTTCATTGCATTTTACAAAAATACTACTTTTACATGTGTACAATAATGTCAGGGGCCTTTTTTGTGCTTATTTACAAAAAAAAAAGGATGTTATCTGGGCTCAAACCTTGCCTGCCTGTTCTTAAGCCAAACACTCTACCGCTATGCTATTACTTCTTAGCTTACTCTGCATATTTAGGTCTTATATCTTTTTCAACTGATTGCTAACTGCAGCTGCGCTACGGGCACGCCCGCGCACACGAGCACACTCATTAGCAAACATCTACGGGGTTTGAAAAAAAAAAAAAAAATTTTCATTTTTACATTTTAGAACAACTGTTTACATTTTTACTTTGTATATTGCTGGTCTATGGGGGCATGTGTTGTGCAGTGGGTTTCTTCACATTTCCATGGCCTCTCTCGTGGGTGTTTACTTTCTGCCATTGTAGACTTCCGGGGGCATGTCCGCTTGCAGGGCTTAGCCTACGGACACGCCCCCTACTGTCTTACACAGACCGTGTAAGACTTAGGTGTGATTCAGCATGCCTCATGCATATGCATGACATGCTGACATCACTCCGTTTAACTGCAGCCTCCGTGTAAGAGTTATAACTCTTACACGGAGGCTTCCTGAATCCTGCCCCATGAGTGTTTGCTGACAAATCCAACACCAACTAAGACAAATAATCACCAATGAAATTAACTTGCTAAGTTGTCTTTTTAACTATAATAATACAACAAAAGTTTGACGAATATAAAGAACCAGCATAAATTATCTTAAGGAAGTAGTTAATAGAAGTAGAGGGGGCTTACTCTTTTAAAAGCATAAGTTTGAATATGCTCAATGTGGAATGTAAAGAGGATGAAGAAGGTAAAACAAAACAACAAAGCAAGCTGGCGCTACATGGCACAAGGCAAAAACTGAACAAAATAAAAGATATATTGTATGTAGGTGAAGCCTAATAATGAATATCTGACACCAAAACAAGTCATAGTTCTAAAAATCTTTTAAACTGTAAGGAAAAGTTAAAAAGAGAAAAACATTCACATAAAAACATTGCGTTTGTCATGAACATGATTATACTAATAAACATGAAACACAGAGACACCAGACATCTCCCTAGTATATAAATGTTAAACAGAAAACAACATCTAAAGAATAAAAATAAACAACACCAAAAGTAGCAATCAATTAAATGATTGTCATAAAGGAGACATAGGATGTGAGAAAGTTTGAAAAATGTTACTGTTAAGTCAAAGGAAAAGGGCCATAACATATTAAAAAACACAATTTTGCATGTATAGAGGTTATATTAAATTGTGGTTTTAAATAACTTTCTTAATAGATTTTTTAAATAAAATTTTACCTTTAAGGAGATATAAAAGTTAAACTGATTAAGGATGTTTAGATTTTCACTTTGGGATCAAGAAAAAAAGCACAAAAAGGAATAAATAGATGAATACACTGCTGTCAATGTATGTCCGAGCATTAACTGTCTCACATAAACTGAACACATATTTGCTGACCTCACAGTACCCAAACGTAGTGAAAGTTTTGAAACATGAGGAGAATAAATCTAAGATGACTTCCCTGCTTAGTCTAGTAGAAGAATATCGATGTCAAGCAGGAATGGAAATCAAACCAGAATTAGATAAAAAACAGGCAGCAACTAAATGTGCCAAAAACAAAAGAAAGACTAAGGTGAAGGACCAGATGAGAAGGCAAGAAATGTGGAAATGTATAAATATATTTGCAAGTATAGAAAACTTCTGGAAGAACCTCATGCTGATCAGGACTGAACACAGTAATGGTTAAGGAGAGGTGAATTCAAACCAAAAGATGAAAGGTTAATATTGGCAGCCCAGGAGAATGGGATATACACAGATATTGGTTTACAAAGACTATTGAACTTGTGGGAAAAACCAACAAATGTAGGTCCTGTAAAACAGAAATAGATAAGAGTTGCATACCTTGTTGCTGGTTGTGACATACTAATGGCAGAAGGACTGTATACTGAAAGGCATACTAATGTGGCAAGACTGTTGCACTGGGGATTGTGTAAACATTATGGTATTGAAGTAACTGAAAAACACTGAATCATGAGCCTCAAAGCATCATAGAAAATGTTGAAGTCTACGTTACACGGGATCATCCATACTAACAGTTCAAAAGATAGATGCTACACAATCAAATACAGTGGTCCACAAAAAGAAGACAAAAGTAGCATTGATCATTGAAATCATTACACCCATTGACTACAGTGTCTTGCATACAAGTAGACACAAAGTCATAAAATATCAGGATTTGCAGGCAGAAATGAGAGCAATGTGGAATAAAGATACCCAGACAGTTGCACCTCCTTAGCCCTCTTCAAAAGGAACCTTGACGATTTAATGGGAGATAGGAATTTCACCCCAGGGATCACGTCAGTCACCCTGCTAGAGAGGGGTCCAGGGAAGTAAATATTGTGGGTAGAAATATCCAAGAAATTGTTATGGTTAGGCTTGAATAGGCCCTAGGGCCGATAGCCTAGTACCAACCTATGAACATATGAACCTATGAATAGTAAGAGCAATGGGTCTTATGAAAAAAAAAAACTACAATCATATTTAGATTTGTTACTGATGTACTTAACCCCATAGGAATTGCAGAAGTCATTACTGAGCACATTACAGATGCTGTGAAAAGCACTTCTGGCTGACATCAAAGACTGAAACAATACTAACTTCATGAAGTTTAATGTTACTTTGACCTAGGAATGGGGTCCATTCCAGTCATGGTAATAGAAACCCAAAAGACTTGAAGAAATTAAAAAAAAAAACTGAGATATTAAAATAAGAAACATTTGTTAAACAGAACATTAGTATTTGTTCAGAAAAACAGTTATTTCAGAGTTGAAGGTTTTATATCTTTGCTAAATGATAACAGAATAAGACTTGTTTTCTTTTTTCTTTTTCTTCATATCAGTCCATGAATTTTTATCTGAGGTTTGTTTCAAAGTAGGGGAAGACATGTCTATTTGCTCTGTTACATGTAGTAGGTTACTGTTTTTTAACAAACATAAAGGTTTATTTTAGATTATTAAAATTCTTATTCTATTAGATAAATGCATATTTATTTTTGCTGAAAAGAGCATCTGAGACTTCAAATAATTTTGTTTTAGAGTTTTGACAAGGGTCAACATTTCTTTCTCAGGTCTATGTTTTTTAATGAATGACCATTGTCAAATCTGATAGCATTTTGTTTGTATTTCAGGGTAGCTTTCCCCCATGCAATTTTGAGTATTAGACCTTTGTCTGTATAAGGTAGTGATTTAATAACAATGGATTTCAGTGAAGAAGTTGATGAGGGAGAAATAGGTTTGCCTATAGCTCTATGGCTCTTTCAGTATAATATTTCAGGAATCCAGGAATTCAGAAAAGAAATTAAGTCTTCACCTTCAGTTTTTTTCAAGAAGACCAAAAATTCTTATGTTACTTATCTTTTTTCTATTTTCCAGATCATCTATTTTGTTTAAGAGCCAGGTATTTTGTTTTAGTAAAAAGTCAATTCGGGCTTCTTTTTGGGCTTCTTCTTCTTTCAGTCTGCCATCATTGTCATTCAGGGCATTCTCCGTTTCATATATTTTTTTGTTTGTTGTTGTTGTAACATTTCTTTAGAAACCTCAATTTGATTAAGACAGTTTTCAATTAGATTTTCTAGTTTGTTTTGGAATCCATCCATTTTAAAAGATAGTTCTTGAAGAGTTGATATAACTAAAAGTTTTAAGTCCTTTCTTATAGAAGTGTCAGCATGAGACTGTTGGAATTATTCATTTTCAGTTAGCAGTTCGGTCCCCAAAGTAAAAGTGACAAGAAAATTGTTATAGACCCTCACAAAAGTCAGAAAATAAAAATCAGGATAAATTTTGTTAATGAATTAAATATTTTTCCTGTATTGAAGAGCAATTATGCAGAGGTGTAAAAAAGTTCTCTCTTCATTTGACCATCTTGGCTCTACCCCGATTGATAAGTCTGATGCTCATGATAACTATGCTTTGCATCACAGCAGTTTAACAGAAAATAACTGAATATAATATCTAAAAAGTCTTATGTAATCTATGGCAAATCCAATCAAGTGCACACGCACTCACGTGCGCGTGCACACACACACACACACACACACACACACACGTATGTATGTATGAATATATGTGTGTGTGTATATATATATATATATATATATATATATATATATATATATATATATATCAATACTTCCACAACCTCTTTTCCCATTTTTCACATGGGCTCGAGATGTCAGTTCAACATTGACAGTCATCTAGATCCAAGGTTCACACCGCCAGGTTGCAAAAAGAAGTGCCCAAAGTTTTTGCTATGTTCTCTGTTTGGTAATTGGCAGATAGAATTACAAAGTGTCATCTCCTTGTCACTTTCTGTCTTCACTTGCCTACAAGATGGAATGTGCATTTTCTTCCTATCATACTTAGCATGTTTATAGAAAACAATAATTTGTCATGTCAGCATGAATTTTGTATTAGCTTGAACTGAATTTGCTACAGTCCTGGGTATTTCAAAAAAAGTGTTCTTGTGTAACACATTCTGCTATATAAACATAGATACTTATTACTCAGCCAGCCTCAACCTGATCTTTAAAAGCAATGCAGAAACAATGCACGTAAACATCCATTTAAAAAGATAGTTTCATATTACATAGTCACATAAATCAATAACCTGTTCGGCAATACCTGACAGCACCCTTGATTTCCTCACTCCCAACCTTGACAAGATTTAACTCACGCAGAATTTACCAGTACGTACCCCAAAAGCTTTCTGCAACATTTATTTCCTTCAGCCTCTCAAGCAAGAAAAGTGGAAAAGTAAATAAGACCCCTATATGGCCAACGCAATGTATTATTTGAAGAAGATCTACTCTTCAAATGCTCTCAACTCAGAATTGCGACAAACCTCTGGGTTGTTCTGTTTAATAAAAGCAGAAATTATTAACATTGAACAACTGGATAACATATGTATTATTCATAGCAATGATATAATGCTAATTACTGAGACTTCAATCACTTTTTCTGGATAACATATAAACATTAAATTCCAGGTCAGGCAAAATACATGGGGGAAACTATGAGATTTTACAAATCCACCATTTCCATTCAAATTTGTACACAATCCAAATGCATAAAGTTCTATAATTCTAAACAGGCCATAATAAAACCTGTGAAAGTGGCAAAAGGGGAGATAATGATAATGATGTAAAGCCTTTGATTTTCTATACCATGCAATACTGTTTAATGCCCTCATCCACTGTGGCATACCTAAAAGTGCCTCATTTTGGTTAAATGATATTTGTTTCAAAAGATTTTTTGAATGCATGTTTCCTCACTTTAGAGGAAGTCCCCTAAATCATACTGCCCATCACTGGTCAGTCCAAACCAGTCCTCCCTTTCCCATTTCAGCAATTATTTTACATGTGACTTTCCTAAGCTTTATATAATCCTTGAGCAAAGCTAAATCTTGTTTCTACATGACTGGAAAAAAATGACATAGTGTCATAGCTCTAAACAAAGAAATACCTATGTGATACAAGACCTAGAATTAGCAGTATGAGAAATAAATATTATAGACTAACAAGAGAATCCTAGAAACAAGAGTTTAAGGTACTGAAAAATTTGGCAAGATCTGTAAACAATACACTAACACCAAGCAGACAGAAATTAACAAATTGTTCTTATATGACTGAATAATGTTCCACTTCTTTTCACTAGACAGTATGGCAGTGTCTCTGACTCAAGTTTGGTTTCAGTCACTATCTGTTAGCATGTGACAGCAAGACTGCACAATTACTTTAAATAGATTATCCAGTTGTGAACACTGGCCCTATCCAGAATCACCAGTATTTTGCCCTGCCAAACCATATTGTTTCTCATTCAACAAAAGGTGCAATCTACTTGGGAGCTCTTTACAAATTGCTCAGACTATAACTGTCCCCATTTCTTGCTAGTAGATTCTGTGTTGGACAAACTTAATGTAACATCAAATCTATCCAAGCAAATGCTCTTAACTCTTGATAAGGTAGTTAACAAACTCCACTTTAGTGACCTTAGATTTTCAGTACTTGCCAAGAAACTTTCATCACTGTATTTCACAGTCCAGAACACTGGCTCATATCCAAAGATCAGGGCTTCTTCTCTAAATTCCAAATAATTGCCTGATACTGAGGCACTCCTGCATTTAGAAAACACCCATGACTGAGAACTCATGGAGACTTGATTCAAATATGAAGAGAACACTCTATCTATACTTGGGTTATGTACTTTCCGTATCTTTAGACCTAAAGCTAACTGTGTTGGTATCTCTGTATTTGTCAAGAAACAGGTTATCTCTGGGCAGATTCGTGCAGACCAGGAACCAAAATAAAATGAACTTGTAGGGAGACAGATCACTCTAGTTAGAATCCTGCTTGCTGGGGCCTCATATACCTGCAGTTGGAATGTCTTAAAAATTCTAAGATTTTAGTCATACTGTGTGCATAAGTGCAAGAGGACCCTATTTCTAATCTTAGTAGGAGTATATGCAGCATTACATTAAAATGTCACTTCAATTTTAAATTTAAACTTGCTGATGATGAAACGGCATTGACATTCTATATATAAGCTAGTTAAATGTGCCTTTGGTCATTTGCTGAAAAGTTGCTATATCAAGTCATACATACTTTTTTAGAGTTACCACATGCCCTTGAGTGTCAGCCTTCCTTTGTATAGAAAGGGGATGTCATCTGTCCTACAAATGATGCAATACTGTATTTCATTGTCTTCATTTTCACTTATTTGTTATTTTAATATCCTGTGAAAATGCTCTTTAAGAACCTCCATTAATACTTGCATATGTTCAGGTTTATTAAATACCTTCAGGTTCATGCTGTCTGGCCAAACCTAGGGGATAGCTTCCATAAGTTTTAGGTTGAATAAAAAAAGAGACGTTAAGATGCAATAACTATTACAAAACTCTTCTTGATCCTTTAATGTCATATAAAGGACTGTATAGTCCAACAGAATTGGGAAGTTATCAAACCCTTGTATTCTAGAAATAGACAATCACATAGATTCAGTTCCTTCTTATATACAGTCTGGCCAGAACTCCAGTATTTCCTGAAAGCAGAAACCTGCATGAGTAAGGACTACATTTTCATCAAGTTTATTTGGGTATACGTTTAAGGAAATTATCCTTGGCTTGTTATTAATCTTAGTATCAGTGGAGTTTATTAAGAATATGATGTCTATAACTCTTAATGTCTTTCCTTCTGCTCAGCTGAGATGAATTAAGAAACAATGATGGATTGTTGACTTTGGTGGAAATAAATTGATATAAAAGTAGCCATTATCCCACAAAGAAAGTCTTTAAAAGATGTTATTCTCCCCTCTGCCTTAGACCAAAACTCCTTGATTCCAGTATCTAGTTCTTATTTTGGCAATTTTCTTGCATGGGCAAGTGACTTCTGTAATAAAATCAGGAGAGATGCAGTTGCATTACCAAAGGCATTTAGACGGAATGCTTTTGAGTGAATAAAAACTACCAAAAATAATGTTGGCAAGTCTTGAGATTTTACTTTTCTCTGCTATTGTGCAACCTTAAAGTTGGTATAGATAGGTTGGTAGCTGTGGATGATCTTCCACTTAATAGAGGGTACTGGGGGCTTGTTCCCCTATTAAAATTGCTTTTTTAGCTACATAAGCCTGTGTGTTACTGTTGTCAATGTCAATCAGGCCAAAGGGAAAAAAACCTCCTGAATAAGTTATTTTGCAATCTCACTGCAATTAAGTAACATCTTAACCAAAAAGTAGAAACAGAATTGTTAGATTGGAACTAGCAGAAAATAGCACCACTTTTATATAGTTTGGTGTCATTTCAAGAAACCAGCCTTTCTGTTTGATAATACTGTAGGTAAGGATTTTGACAATCAGTGGTTAAGAAGAAAGCATAATCTGCATATATTACAGAGTTTATCATCTGAAAACAGTATATAGTAACACCATGTAAACTCACGAGTTATCAATTATTGTTGAAGGCTCAGAAAACATGAGAATGAATTAACTTATCCCATAAAATAAAAGAAGGAAATATCACACTGCAGAAGGATATGGTTTATTACATGAGAATTTGTGTTCTTGCAAGTAAGAAGTGGCACTGTCCATCACAACAGTAATAATATTATAATGAAATGTTATAGTCATCATCATCATCATCATCGTCATCAATCATCCATATTTTTTACTGGTATGGCAACAAATCATCAATCGTTGTTACTAGTAAACTCATCTATTCTAATTGTTCAAATTATTCAGTCATTGCAAACATATAAGTTGTTTGGTCATGTAGATTACAGTGAAGATCCAAGGTCATTGTTAACATTTTAGCCCGCTGCATCTCAGGTCCCAAAATGTCAGATGGTATAAGTTCCTCAAGAAATGCTTTGGGATCCTGGAAAAGCTTCACCACTTCTCCCAACTTCACTCACAAAGAGTATGAATGCCTCAAGCTAGTTTTAAGTCCCTATTTCTTTAATTATGACAGAACACATTATATGCCTCTAAATGTTTATTATTAATTTGCAGTAATCATCACTAATGAGCAGTTTCCTTTCATTCAGTATTAGCCACTTTGGCCAGGTGTCTTACAGATATATTTTTGTTTAAAAGTGAGAGCTATAAGTAGTCAATCCACCTCAAAAGACACAAAAAATTAGGCGATTATTATTTTTTTTTTCATATAGATTCATAGGCTATTTATTGGCCTGCAGGCCTTTATAAGCCTAGCCAAAAATTTCATCCATGTTCCTACAAAGTTCCCACAAAGTCATCACTGTTTTCCCTGTCCAGCAGGGATAGAAGTGGGATCCCAGGGGTATATTTTCTGTTTCCCATCCAGTCATCCAGGTTCCTCTTAAAGAGTGCTAGTGAGGTACTCAGTTTGACATGGAAATGGAGTCTATTCTAGAAATGGGGGAGTCATTGGGACACAAACCTATCCCACCAAACATTTCTATTAATGTCACAGACCAGGTTGAGGCCTTGTGTGCTGGTTATGTTGGAGTTTGACCTACGGATGTGCAGCAGCTACATCAAGGCTGAGTCTGAGATGGCTTTGTATGGCAGACACTGATCACCTCTGAACAGTCTGTATGAGACTGACTAGAGAGACAGGGCTTTTAGCCTATCTGTATAGGATAGGTGTTTGAGACCCTGGATTTTCCTGGTTAGGAACCTCTGTGGTCTCTCCAACTGCTGCATGTGCTTGGCAAGGTGCATGCCAAAGGGGGCATTGTACTCAATAATGGGTGAGATAAGGGAGGAGTACAGATGTTATGACCTCCTTGCTCCTTCTTTTTTGTTATTGCCTGTCATGGTTTTGTAACAAATGACAGATAAGCGGTAGTTGTTTTTGACTGTACATGTCATAGGAGGATCATTAAATAAAGGTAAATATTTAGTTAAAATAAATTTATCACAGCATATTGCTTGAAATGTATTTTGAAACAAATTTTTAAGAGGTTCAAAATTAAAAGAAAATGTGTTTCCCAGTCTGCTTTAACTTGCCTATTGTATCGCCATTGTATGTCATTTTGTTTATTATTTCGTCTGTTCTATGTGCTGTCACAAATACAGTATATGAAAGGTTCCATGTATATATTTTCCAAAATAAAGAAGTTGTTTTTCTGGATAATTTTAATATTTCCTGGTATTCAGAAAGTTAAGCATGAAATTCTTAGAAGGTCTCCACATCACATTAAGTCATTTGTATTCATAGATTGTTCTACTGCTAAGATTTCCCCTTTTGGTGAGCTCAGAATAGAAACAGTTTTCAGATGAAGCTACATAAAAAAAGTGATAGTCCTGGGACTGCCTAATGTTAATTACCATGTGTTTTTCCGCGAAAATTTTTGTGGCACTCAATTTGCTCAGCCGAGTGATTCAGAGAACCCCGGTTAATCTCAGATGAAAGAGTGAACACTGTCAAAACACAATAGCCACCCATTCACTTTTATGGGATTATTTACTATGCCAGCAATGAAGATGTAGGGGTAGTTTGTGTTTGTGTGTGTGTGTGTGTGTGTGTGTGTGTGTGTGTGTGTGTGTGTGTGTGTGTGTGTATGCATGTGTATGTGTGTGTGTGTGTGTGTGTGTGTGTGTGTGTGTGTGTGTGTGTGTGTGTGTGTGTTCGCGTGCATGCGCATGTGTGTTTCAGCCTAAGTAGTCACTGGTGGGGTTAGGTACGGATCACAGGTTCTCACTAAGCTTAAATAGAGCAATGAGAATCTCAATGAAATTACCAAATGTGGTGCGAAATATGAAAATTGCAGAAGCATCTGCTAGCAGTGATATCCATGCGTAGAGTGTTCTTGCATAATAATGCAGAAATCTAATGGAGTTTCTAATACTAATTAGTCATGTGGTCTCCTCACTAATGCCAGTGAGTCATCCATACTGTTGTGAGATTAGCAATATGAGGAACTAAGCAAGTTTTCTCCACATTTTCTAAGTAAAAAAAAAAAAATTGTTGTCAAGCATGTAGTCATCCAGACTAGTTTTAAAATTTATTAGGAAAATAATCTGCACCAGAAATGGGCCTGTTCCACAGAGTGGGGACATGTTGGGTTACGTATATATCATACCACCTGATATTGATATGGTAGTGTAGGTTTAGGTCTCCAGAATAGGTACTTGCTTTACTTCTTATGGTATGCCTTCAAACATATTATTATTAGTATTATTATTATTATTATTATTTGTAGCTCCAATTATACTGGCAATTAGTAGCTACTATTCTATCAATGTTGACGTTTATAAGGATCGATTTGTCTTCTATGAAACAAATTAGATAGCTGCTATTAATTCAGATGTTTTAGTATATTGTAAAGCTTTATAACTGATGAGTTTATATATAATGGTAATATCCATGAGCAAAATTATTTTGCTGTATACAAATTATTGTGTTAAAATAATTTTGTAATATGTTTACTTAAAATGAAGTTCAATAAAGAATGATTAGGAAGAGTAAACATCAAAGGTTATAGGGGAAATCGCTGTTTCATTGCTTCAGTAACGTATTATAATTTACATCATAAAATGTAATCTCAAGAACATGATTAGTTTAGCCACAGAGCTAGAAAATGGTCATATGGGGTCCCAGGCAGGGTAACATTGTATTAAATTAACTAAATGCAATCTGTGTATGTGTTATTCTAAGTAGTTTGCTGTTTAGGTTTGAATTATTCCACATGGGTTTGAATACCAGGCAATCAAATCAAAATCATGTATGTGTTTGCTCTGTCTCATTGACTGGATCAAGAAAAATGTCTTAAAGCAGCAAGTGCAGCAGCTGTATTAAGCAGGAAACTTTTTTTTTTACATTAAATTTCATGAAAGTTGTAAAGTCTTTTAACATTTTGGCTAAAATATTTAAATGTAATTAGTTGTTGAGTGTGTTGGGGCATGTGGCTAATGAATTAGGATATTTAAGTCCTTCAAATGGTGTTGTTTTTTACTCTGAAGAAGTCTGTGTAACTAAAGATGAAAGCATTCAGTTAGAATAAACATTTTTTTTTCTAGTTTCCTTTTTGTTTTTGCCTCTGGTTTGAACAGTTTCCTTTTAATGTATGACTGTGGTTATTAGTTTTTGTTTTGTCAAAGTTGTAAAGTCTTTTTTTAAATTAAATTAATGTTATGCCTAGGCATCCCTGCCAGCATGGAGCCCTAGACAACTGCCTAAGTCATCTAGTGCTAGGTCCAGCCCTGCTTAATCACCAGTGGTATGCATTTTTGAAAGGTAAATTCTGTCTATTGAATCTAGAAAACTTCTTCAAAAAGTTTACAGAGGCCATAGATGATGACCATGGTGTAAATATTGTCTATTTTGACCTGGCCAATGCCTTCAACACTTCTCCAAATTGCTTGTGTCATACAGAAGTGAAATGCTGAAAAATCAACCCATATGACTCCTAAACCTTGCAGAACAAACTCTCCATAATAAACATTTGGTGTAATAAAAACTGACTTAAATTAAATGTTAAAAAATGTAGTATCATTATTTTTATAGACAACCCTGATTCCTCATACTGTGTAGAAACACATTACTACAAAATGAAAATGAAGTTTATGACCTAGAAACTGTGTTGACGATTCCCTCTCTTTTTTAGCCATCATACAACAATGATGGTGGGGGAATCATTTTTATAGTGCTGCTAATTGCCAAATGAATATCATCATTGTCTAAGGAGGTAATCACACCATTATATCCAACATAGATCAGACCAGTTATCTAGTCCAATTCTCCCTCTGGGATGTATTCTGTTACAGTTTTCACTGTTTGCAAAGCTTTTTGCTATTTTCACAGTTTGTAAAGTATTTACTGGAAATTTTCTCTGTTTGTAAAGCATCTGTTTGTTGATTTATTCCCATGCAGTGTGTTATATGTGCAGTTAAAAGCATGCTTTAGTCTCCTTGCTCTTTTTTGCTGTTTAAAATATTTATTTAGTGTCTCACTGTTGTTCTTGTGCTCCAGTAAATATTTCTTTAGTGTTCTCAGCCTAAAATAGTGCAGCTAGTAGGTGCAGCATAGTTCAGATAAAGATTTGCTGCATATGGACTTATTTGCTTGTAGTGGCTGTTTGTTCTGAGCACATTTTCCAGGCCATCTTGGATTGGAAATGGCTCTACTGCACTCTAGTGAGAGGATTATGCTGATTGGTGTCTGGCTGGTAAAGGCTGGCTGGTCTAGGGCTTGGAGTAAGCGCCTCATTGGTTCTTTTGAACGTTTTTAAAAGTTGTTTTAGGTTTTAACCTTCTGGTGTTTAAGTCCCACCTTTGAGTGGGTTTCTGCTTGTCTGCACATTGCTTAGCAACACACACTGCCAATTGTGCACCATAGGCAGACAGATCATTTTGACAATTTTCCCTTAGATACAGCTGTATCCCATTAGTGTAGCCCTCATCTTTAGCACATTTTCAGGCAAAAAGGCATTGCTAGTGAAGTTGTATAAGCACCCATTGTGATAACAGCCTGAAGACCTGAAGAGTTGTTCTGAGACCCTGGTCTACTGACTAATGCAGTATTAAGCCTAGTCTCTGAAGTGCTAATACACCTCGCCCAGTAGATATTCCAAAGTGTGACTGCTTTTCCTACCATATTCCTGTTTCTGACCATATAAATTTATCTAGCTCTATGGGTGGACAACTTCTCACAATTTCTTCAGCCAGCTTGGTTGACATGGGAATCCTGAGGCAGTGTAGCAATTGCCTCATGTACGCAGACAGCACCCTACTTCTAGTCCATGCAAACTGAAAATGTGAGAGATGTGACTATATTACAAACCTTGAATCAATGCTGTCTCACATGCCAGTGAGTACATCTGACACTGGGTGGGTTGTCAGCAAGCACACCTGAACATCTACTCCACCCAAACCCACATCACACATATCTACATATGTGAATGTCCTTGCCACAAACTTACCTAAACACCAGACACCTCCCAAACACAAACATAAGCATGCTACACATAATACTTTCCCTGCAGACAATACACAAAATATCTCATGCACCGATGTCTCACCTGCCAAGTCCATAAGGCTAAACACTAAACAACACATAGGTGACTCCATCGTGAAACACACAGATATCCCTCTCACCGGGCTGGATAAGGAAAAGTCATGGTCAGCTGTCAGGTGCCAGGATCCACCACATCACACATACACTAAATTCACTCAGCAACAGGTACTGTTATGACTTTGTCATGGTGCATATTGGTGTGAATGACTTGAGACATACCTCTCTGGACTATATGAAGAGACACATGACTGAGCTCTCAGACTATGTGTCTCAGGGAGGTATGTCCCTAGTTTTAAGCAGCATTTTACCATCACCTAGAATGATGCCTCAATAAAAACAGAAAATTATTGACTTCAATAATTGGCTTATGGGATCCAGTATTTGTCAGCCTGGGATGACATGATTGACATACCTCGATGCTTTGCCAGAAATGGTCTTCATCTATCACCACTGGGATTTCAGCTACTGGCTAATGCTCTTGCCACCCCTATAGTGCCTTTTTTAGTCAGTGTCACAAAGACAAAACTCCTGAAGTAAAAATGCCAAACAAAATCAACCTCAAGGTCATTCTGCTAAACGCTAAAAGCCGCAACATTAAACTGCACTCACTGGCAGCAGTCATCTCCCTGGAGGACACAGTGCAGTCATGGAGACCTGGTTCAAGGCTGCAGAGAGCACCACAGCCATACCAGGTTATACCTCTTTCCATATGTTCAGACCACAAAGAGAAGGCAAAAATCTAAAGGAGGTATTGTATCAATATTCATCAAGGATAAATACACCTCCAAATTAGTTAAACAGTATGATGCCATAGAGACACTTCAAGTGCAATTAACTGTTGGTAGGACACCTATTCAAGTCATTGGCAGCTACAGCACCCCTTACATGAATCAGGACACTCACTCTGCCTATTTGGATCAACTTGAGTCTATCAAGATGCATCTGAACACCATGGTTTTGGGTGACTTTAACTATTTCAGTATTGACTGGATGAATTACTCATGCTCAAACTCACCTGCCCAAAGTTTCCTCAACTTTGTCAACTCCAATGCCCTGGAACAGCTGATTGACACCCCCACTAGGGGCATCAACATCATGGATATGGTGCTTACAAATATGGGAGACCAATGTAGCATCCCCACTGTGAGTTCATCCCTGTTGAGATCTGACCACAAATCAGTCTCATTTGAAGTAACTATCACACCTATCACCCCCCCCCCCCTAGCAGCAACTAGACTAAAACACTTATCCAAAACAGACTATAACCTCTTATGGGATGGTTTAAATAGCTTCACTGCACCTCCACCCTCAGATGGAACCAGTAACTATGCCAAGCTCGACACTAATGCACTATACAAGCACCTGTATAACTTCATTGACTTGGCTGTACTTGTTAGGACCAAAACAAGCACTTCAAGGAAGAGCAAACCTGCCTGGTACACAACTGCCATTAACAGGCTTTACAATAAAAGGAAGAAATTGCTGTCTAAGAGTAAGAAGGAGTGGGATTTAACCTGGAGACACTCTCTCCTCAGCTTAAATAAGCAAATAAGATTTCTTGTGAAGTCCTCTAAGGCAAACATTGAATCCAAGTTAGCATCCTCAACAAAAGACAACCATAAGGTGTTCTTTAGTTACACTCATAACCTAAAAGGTAAGTCCCATATTTGCACCAAACTGATAGTAAATGGTAACACATATACTGAGCCGGTGTACATAGTTAACATGTCAGCTGTCAGGTTTGTGAAAACTTCCCTCCCATGTCCCTGCAACACATACCTCATAACATCCCTACCACCTGTCTCCTACCTTGTATATCTGAAGAGCAGGTCATAACCCCCCTCTCTAAGACCAAAACCACAGCATCAGTGGGACTGATAATAACCCAGGCTGTGTTCACCATGGGCTCAAATGAGAATTAGCATCACCATTGAGTATTCTTTTCAATCACAGTCTGTCTTCATCCCAGCTGAATGGAAAACAGCCACCATTATCCCCTTGCACAAAGGTGGTGTTTCTACTGATCCTGGGAACTATAGACCTATTAGCATGACTAGCCATATCTGCAAGGCTATAGAGAGAATCATCATGGACCTTATCAACAAAGATATAGGTAATCTCTAAACACTAGATCCTACCCAGTTTGGATTTGTCAAGAGGAGATCATGCATGGTTAAACCTGGTGGACTTCTTCGAGACAGTCACCAGGGTCCTGGACAAGGGGAAGTCTGTGCATAGAGCCAACCTAGACATAGCCAAGGCATTTGACACTATCCCTCACTCAAGCATCATTGGCAAACTCTCCCAGCTAGATATCAACCCTTTTCTTATAAGGTGGGTTGTGAACTGTCTCACTGATAGAACCCATACAGTTAAAATAGGGGAATACACCTCCAACAGCAGACACATAACCAGTGGTGTTCCACAGGGATTGGTCCTGGGAAGTCTACTGTACAGAATCTATTTCTCTGAAGTACAAGCTAAAACCAAGGGACTGTGGCTGACAAAGTTTGCTGACGACTGAAAACTTGGTGCAGTCACAGAATCTCCAAGTGATGCCAACATCTTTCAAGAAAATCTTACGCAAGCAAATGACTGATGTCAAAGTCATGACCTCATACTCAGTGCAAAAAAAGACATTATCATCCCTTTCAGTAAGAGCGATGTTCCTGGAAATAACCACATCAATGGCAATACCCTAAGTACGAACTCAGTGGTGAGAGACCTGGGCACTCAGGTTGATAGCATCCTTGCCTTAGTTCACCATGTTTCCACAGTAGTAAGAAGGCCATTCTGTATGACTCATCTCATAAGTAAGACATGTGCCACATGATCACTGCACTCCTGACATTGTCAGTAAATATGTTAGACTGACATGAAATCCTGACATGCATGCATATGTGTTCCTGCAAACTATCAAGTGGTAATGCTGATGTGATATACTGTTAACTCTGTGACATTGTACAGTCACTCTATAGCTGTACCTAGGATACAATTGGACTTCATAGTTCATAGTTCCATAGAAGAACACTAGGCTAATGTTCCAATATGACATAAAATCCTAGCCATATTTAACATAAGTTTCACAATTTTAAATAGCTATGTGAATACAGCTATGAGCCTATGCTATGTTATCGAAGACCAACTTCCTCTTTCCATTAGAGACATGGGCACAACACCAGGAGTGCAATTACCATTAGCCATCCATTGAAATAGGATGCACATGAATAGTGTCAGGAAAGGCCTTTGCTTTACATGAATGGGAAGCTTGCTCCAGAGAAGGTATAGCAATTGACAGATGTTTCTATCTCTCCAGCATGACTTATTATGCCAGAGACTAGGTTAATAGTTTTAGAATGAGTGACCCTCATGCAGTTTGGTTTAACAATGTGCAACATTTCCATCAGGGCCAGATTGTAAAATGCCCTATAGGGCAGACACAATTGGCCATTAGTATTCTGTAGGAGAAACAACACTGTAATATGTCTTTCAATCTTTCCACGTAGGACTTGTCTTTTACACCCTGTATCTTCATTGTGCAAAATCTCTGGTTTTGCTGCAGCTGTTGTAGATGTGTTGTGAGTTACATGCAGAAGGGT
>NC_056741.1:95289448-95312879 GCF_019279795.1 Protopterus annectens | reverse complement strand
ACCCCTATATGCTGTTTTTCCCGCAAATTTCTGTGATTGGCCATTTTGGAATTGTATCAACTTTACAGAATCTGCTTTGTCATGCTCCACTTTCTATTCATTCCTATATATATGCTATTACTGCATTTCTAGGTACTGCTGTCATGGCTTAGTGATTCAGTACCTTGACTATTGTGTATGGTATCCTGGGTTCGAATCTGGCCACTACTTTTTATTTTTTATGACTGTCTAGACAGGCTGAGGGGTGTGTCTGAGTAAAGGCAGTTTTGATACAGCTTGCTCAACATTGCCCGGCGGTTAGCTTGTTGGTGCGATGCGCAGCTCTGCGCAAATGGGTGCACTGGTTTATGCCTTATTTGGCTGTCAGCACACATATTACGCTCAGCTCAGCTACAGGCACACAGTTTCAGTGTGTTAAACCAGTGCTCAGCTACGGGCACGAATTTTGCACCCGTTGAACCACTGTTCACCTACGGGCACTCTGACTCAACTTGTTGGACTGTAGCTCAGCTATGGGCACATCTGCATTTTTTTTTTTTATTATCTTAACATTACTTCACAATATATGGCCCATTTCATTACATTTTACATAAAATCTGATTTTAAATGTGTACATATATGTCAGGGACTTGTTTTGTGCTAATTTAAAAAAAAAAAATTGATGTTGTGGGGGATCGAACCATGCCTGTCTGCTCTTCAGCCAACGTCTCTAACGCTACGCTATTGCTTCTTGGCTTACTTTGCATATTTAGTTCTTATATCCTTTTCCACTCACTGCTAACTGCAGCTAAGCTATGGGCACACCCGTGCAAACGAGTGCACTCACGGGCAAACATTTACATGGTTTAAAAAAATAAAAACTATTTTCATTTATATATTTTATGTTCATAGTCTTTGGGGGCATGTGTTGTGTTGTGTTTATTCACATTTCCATGGCCTCTATCGTGGGTGTTTACTTTCGGACATTTTACTCTACTGGGGGCATGTACACTTGCAGGGCTCAGCCTACAGACATGCCCCCTACTGTCTTACATGGACCGTGTAAGCCTTAGGTGTGATTCAGCATGCCTCATGCATATGCATGACATGCTGACATCACACCGTTTCACTGCAGCCTCCGTGTAAGAGTTATAACTCTTACACAGAGGCTTCGTGAATCCTGCCCATGGAGTATTTGCTTTCTAGAAGTCTTTGCTGAAGGATTGTTTGAAATTGCAGATGTTATTTCATTTACAGTAGCATGATCTTAATGTAAAATACAGCCCAGGTGAGGAACTTCACAGCCCAGGTGAGGAACTTTACAGCCCAGGTGAGGAACTTCAAAGTATCAGATAAGCTGAGTACAACATATTTATAAGATACATGGGGGGGAGGCCTATGCTATAGGACTGCAGGACTGCAGCCCCCCACCTGTAAAAACAATAAAATAAATTCCCCACCACTGTAGAAAATAAAAACTAAAATAAAATAAATTTCACAAGTAGTCCCAGAACTCACACATGCATGCTTAGTTCCTGAATGATGTGTTAGGCAGTCCAGACCTCCACACATGCATGCATCATTCCTGAACTCCAGACTGCTCTGTTAGACTGTCTGGATAGGGAAGGCAGGGAACTCCACCCTGAACATAGAAGGCTGTAAACCGCAAATGCCACTCTCCAAAAAAGATGATATAGCTGTATCGTAGAAAACCACTTTAATTGAATAGTAAGAATGAGACAAATAAAAGTTAAAAGTTAAGCACTTTTCGTCCCACCTAGTTGTGGGACTTCTTCAGACAAAGAACCCTACAACAACTACAGTATACATCCTGGTGGAGTGGTGCCACAATTACAAACACCACAGCTGATCTTAATACCCATTGAGCGTTAAGTAGTTTAACAGATAAAACTGTATTTACCATAAAAGGTAAAACCTAATGCTTGTCTGACATCAAAAGGACAAGTCAAAACCATTTAAATGGTATAAATTTTAAAATGTTAAAAACGTTTTTAAACATATATATATATATATATATATATATATATATATATATATATATATTTATATACAGTGACAATAATGGGTCTATAGTAATAAAATTTGAATCCAATAAATACATATAAAATATAAAATGCAGATATTTACAAAAAGCAAAATCCTGTATAACAAACAATAGCTTACTATACCTAGTATATAAAAACTCATGAATCTAGCATGCATGATATGTGTAAAAGGGAAGGAAAAGGGCAAAAAACACAATTCAAACGCCATGGCTAATTGTAATGCTGGTTTACATGAAGTAGTTTAACCTAATGAAAAACCCTGTTATCATTAAGATAGTCAAACCTAGTACTAGTCTAACGTAAACAAAAGCCATTAAAATGGAGTAAGTATTTAAACAAATATTAAAAAGGTTAAAAACTATGACGTGTACCTTGTATATGTTGACGGCTGTGGATCTTTTTTAGTGGAAATAGCTAATCCAACAAGTACATCTAGACCACATATATTTATGATGTGTAAAGACCATATCACACAAACAAGAACTTAGTATATCTAAATACGTATAAAACACATAAATCTGATATACATAATGGGCAGGATTCACAAAGCCTCTGTGTAAGAGTTATAACTCTTACACGGAGGCTGCAGTTAAACGGTGTGATGTCAGCATGTCATGCATATGCATGATGCATGCTGAATCACACCTAAGTCTTACACGGTCCATGTAGGACAGTACGGAGGGCGTGTCCGTAGGCTAAGCCCTACAAGCGGACACGCCCCCAGAAGTCTACAATGGCAGAAAGTAAACACCCACGAGAGAGGCCATGGAAATGTGAAGAAACACACTACACAACACATGCCCCCATAGACCAGCAATATAAAATGTAAAAATGTAAACAGTTGTTCTAAAATGTAAAAATGAAAACTGTTTTTTTTTTCAAACCCCGTAGATGTTTGCTAATGAGTGCGCTCGTGTGCGCGGGCGTGCCCGTAGTGCAGCTGCAGTTAGCAATCAGTTGAAAAGGATATAAGAACTAAATATGCCAAAGTAAGCCAAGAAGTAATAGCATAGTGGTAGAGTGTTCGGCTTAAGAGCAAGCAGGCAAGGTTCGAGCCCAGACAACATCCTTTTTTCTTTTTTTGTAAATAAGCACAAAAAAGGCCCCTGACATTATTGTACACATGTAAAAGTAGTATTTTTGTAAAATGGAATGAAATGGGCCATATAACTTTAAGTAATGCAAGATGAAAATAAATTAGAAATGTACCCATAGCTAAGCTACTGTCAAACAAGGTGAGACAGAGTGCCCGTAGCTGAGTACTGGTTCAAAGGCTGCAAAATGCTTGCCCATAGCTAACCACTGGTTTAACACACTCAAACTGTGTGCAACTAGCTGTGCTCAGCTTAACATGCATGCTAACAGCCAATTAAGGTTTAAACCAGTGCACACCGTTTGCGCGGAGCTATGCACCGCGCCCACAAGCTAACCGCTGGGCAACGTTAAGCAAGCTGTATCAAAACTGCCTTCACACAGACACACCCCTCAGCCTGTCTAGACAGTCATAAAAATTAAAAATCAGTGAGCAGATTCGAACCCAGGATACTATGCACTAGAGTCAAGGTACTAAACCACTAAGCCATAACAGCAGTACCTTGAAGTGCAGAAATAGCATATATATAGCATTTAATCAAAGTGGAGCATGATAAAGCAGTTTCTGTGAAGTTGATACAATTCCAAAATGGCCAATCATAGAAATGTGTGGGAAAATCGGCATATATAAGCCCCATAGGGGGGAATACACAGCACAAACGATTGTAGAACAGACCTGCAGGCAGAATGAGTGGAGTAGGGGAGGGACGTTGCTTTTGAGCACAGCGGTGGGGTGTTGAGGAGTCCAGATACATGGTCTGGCTCCTAGTCCATCATCATGAGGCCCAACTCATGCAGGGCCAGGTCTGATGGGGAGCATACAGGGCGGAGGCATGGGACCAGTTGGCTCATGATCTCACCAGTGCTACTGGGATTCCACGTACTGGTGAGCAGGTCCATCACCACCATGTGGACCTGAAGCGACGCAAACAAGACCAGTTGAACCAATGGATCCAGGAGGCCAGGGATATTCCCAACGCCCCACTACTGAGTAAGTTACATTTTACTATGTGTGTAAGGAATTCAACTAGCTGATACCATGGAGATGTGTATTCCAATATTACTTGTTTTGTATTACAGCTGCTGGTGTCCGCTCTGTGAATCACAGGGCCCATGACAGCAGGCTGGTGCAGCTGCGCCACCATGCAGGTCAGTAACCCCACCTAGTACTTGTAAATAAATATGAAAGTGTGGCAGTTAGTAGAACAGTGCAGTGTAGTCAATCAGTAATAGAATGTGCAAGCAGCAAGTGTAAGTGTGCAGGTATGACTGCATCAAATAACTGTTTAGCAGTATGTAAGTGAAACTGGAAATATAATTAACAAACTTAAACAGTCTTTAATATTGATGTCCCACCATTAGTTAAATTTAGTTCAACCTGCAATAGTCTGAAGAGTACAGTTGCAGAAGCTGAGTTAATCACATGTGAGATATATCCCCTGTTGAAATGCTGAATCATGACAGAAGTGAGACTGCTGGAAAGTGTTTGAATAACCACAGGTCTAATATGTTAACAAAGCTTAGAAGTACCAACCTGAACTGTGAAATAGCAGGATGTGTGAGAGTGAGAGAAAGGGTCATGTATCAACAAATAAAGTAGTAATAACTCTGCAATAAATATACTGCAGTCTGTCAGTACAGAACTAAATGCATGTGGGAATTAAAACTGAACCTCCCAACCTGATTTTAGTGTGTCTGAATCTTGAATGTGTAACCCAAAATCTGTATATGGTGATCACAGTCAACAAATTTCAGATAGTATGAATGATTGTCTGACATACTAAACATCCACAGTTGTCCCCTGCCCTGTCATCAAAATGTAGCCGGATGATGTATCTGATCAAATTCAAAATAACTAGTATAGTGATGTATCTGTAACAGTTCTAGCATGACAGTCAGTTAAGTATCATTTTATAATCATCACCCACAACTTAATAGTGTTTCTATTAGAAATGTATAGGAAATGTATTTGTTATGAATGTGTCAACATTTTCTTTCTCCACCCCACCCTATAACCGCAAATGAAAATTTCACTCTGAACTGGTATGTGTAAATTGTATTACCCATGGACATTTGTCCTGTTGGTTTATAAACTGTCAGCACTGCCAGCAGGAACAGTATCAGGCTGTGCCAGCAGCAGCACAAACCAAAGCCATTGGTAATGCAGACAGCTGCGACAAACACAGGTAATGTATAGTAGCAGGTAATACTTTGCATACTGTAAACCATGACAATGTGTCATATGTCTGTATCTATAGCTATGTCATCCTGCCGGTACATCCTTTGTCACCATTGTCCCTGGGTGATGGACAGTATGCATTGGGCATAGATCAGGGTAATGTGGTACCTGTGGCACATGCATCCCCACAAAGCAGACATGAGCAGGGTCCTCCGATGGTACCACACAGACAGTCGCCCATGGGTTCTCGTGGGGGCATCCGTGGCCGTACTGCCTCTGGCCGACGTGCCCAAGGAGGTATGTCATCCACTGCTATGTTTTGGACTGTTATGCAGGCACAGGCGCATATGGAAAGGTACACCAGACAGGGTCTGAGGGAGCTGAGAGCATGTCGCACAGCCATGACAGACGGCATGCGTGACATTGTGAATGCTATTCGTAATTTCACCGATGTCATTGACACACATTGTGGGAACATACAACAGCTGCTCCACAACCAGATGTCCATGGGCCAGGGTGATGGTGTGCGTTTGCAGCGTCGATGTGGCCGTATGCCAGCAACAGCACCAGCTGGCAGTCGGCATGGATGACAACAGGCCCGCTCACGCACCCCAAGTGCCAGCAGCAGCCCCAGCACTGCTGGGTCAGTGCTGTCATCAGGACGCCCCAGGAGACCATGTGCACGTGGCTCTGGACAGTCCCAACAGGGAACTGTGTCCAGTCAACACACACCCGCTTCCGATGACAGTACCCAGTCTGGATTAGTACCGGATATGGTCCGTAGCACCCCTGCCAGGGACAGGTACCGTGTCCGTGCCCACAGACACTGATCTGGATGACCTGACAGGTGCAGTCTGTGGCTGTCCACAAAACCCTGTACATGGCAGCCATTATGTGGAACTGTGTGCGTGCTTACACACATGTAGAAATTTAACACCTAGGGCAAACACATACACACACACACTGCACCAACACTGGTCCACCCTGTACTGCTGCCCCTCACGAACACACATACACACACATGTCAATTGGTGGTACCAGTGGCTGGCTTGGGCATACCTAACCCACACCCTGTGCATATGATGACACTGTGCCACCTCCTGTATACTACAACATCAGTGCAGGAAAAGGTAAACACGTTGCTGATGCACAGGGTGACTACATAGATGTGTATAAGTAGTAACATGTTGGTAACTGTTCAGTGTTCCACTATGATTGTGTGCATATTCCAGCATTCCTGCTGCAGTAACTGTATGAATGTCCTGAATTGTTATCTGCACCCATACTACTTACCAAAGTGTACCAGCTGCATACCATCACATGCTAGTATTGACTATGGCAATGTGCATCATGTGCTGTATTGTAGATTCAGCTATATGTATCTGTTCTGTCACACATGCAATTACACCAACCCTGCTACCCCCACACATGCACATGCTCACCTGCCATTTCCATGATTTATTACCCTATATAAGTAGCTGTCGACATGTGACAGGTACACATTTGCAAAGTGCACTATTTGGATTACTACCTAGTTCCTCTTCTCTACCTGTACTCATAGGGTGCAGGCAACCTCATTACTTTAAAAGTGTAATGTGCATCAGGTACTGTGGTTCCCTGATCACCACATCCAACATGTTTTCCATACAGAAATGCACACACAGAAACATCCCACATCCACACACTTGCCACATGCAGGTTTCAAAACACTATCTAGGTATGTTCTGGAACATGTGCGTGTTACAGTAGCATGTAGCACTATACTGAGTACTGGCAGTTGTCTGTTGTCATGTTGTTTGTATAGGGTGCTGTCAACATCACTGTTTGTTAAGGGAAATGTGCACCCTGTAGTGTGTAGCTCCAGTTGGCAAAAGGCACATCTCACCCCCAGCATTCTGCGCACACACTAACCCCACTCACGCACATACCTGCCATTTGCAAGTTTCAAACCCCTACCTAACTATGTTATGACACTAGAGACAGCCGCATTAGCAGAGCGCGCTATTTGCATTACTGGGAAAAAAAAAAGCTTTCTAATGCTGTACTTAGAGGGTGCTGACATCATCTGTGTTTAGGAAGAGGGATGTGCACCCTGTAGTGTGTTCTCCCAGTTGGCAAAAGGCACTTTTCCCTCACACTAACACACATACATTCCATTTGCATGATTCAACCCCCTACCTAACTATGTTATGACACTACACACAGACACATTAGCAGAGTGCGCTACACAGATTACTGGGGAACTTTACTTCAAGTAATATAGTTATAGAGTGGTAACATCATCAGTGTTTTGAAAGGGGAATCTGCATCCTGTAGTGTATTTTCACAGTTGCTAATAGGGGCATTACCCACACACACATAGATGTGGTTGATGTTTGCATATGTGGGGGATGCAGTACTCCAGTGTGATTAGTATATGGTTCGATCTCAACAATGAAGGATATACTTCCGGTGGTGAGCATTTTGTACCCATGTTTGTGATGATCAGGTCTACTATATTTTCCACTCTTGTGGGAATGTTGACTACTTGTTCCATAGCTAAAGAGTTTCTGAACTATGGTAACCTTAGAGCTCGGGTATTGTGGCTTGAGTAATGTTCCCAGTCTATGTTTGGGTAGTTGAAGTCACCCAGTATGATGGTGTTTTGAGAGAAATCTATACTGCCCTGTGTCTTCATGAAGGCTGTGTGTGATTCCTGAATTTGAGAGGGTGATCTGTAACATGCTACACACTGTAGGGCTGTTTTGCCTATGGTTAATTGCACCTGGATGGTGTGTGATGCTTCATGCGTTGACACAAACTGGAGGTGTGTGTATCCATGATGGATATGGATACATCCCCTCTTTTTGTGGTACAGTCCGGGTTTGGATGCCGGTACACATGATATGAGGTAAAATCTGAAAGTGCTGGGGTGCTCTCAGGAGCCTTGAAGAAGGTTTCAGTCACCACACAGACATCAATCTTCTCCATACTGAGGAGGGCTTCAAGGGCATGCATCTTGAGATTCAGACTTCTGTCGCTGAGCAGCATTACCCTTATTTTTTATATTATTGTTTTCTACTGCAGAATGTTTAGAATTTAAGCCTTGCATAGAAAAGCCACTATGGGGGTGGCAAGAGCCTTGGCCAATATCCAGAAACCTAGGGGTGACAGGTGCATGACATCCCTTGCAGGGCAGCGTGGATTGTCAAGCATGTCATCCCAGTCAGACAGTCATTGGATCCCCTTAGAATTACAACAGTAATTAAGACAATTATTGAAAATGATCATTTTGTGTCTGTATTGTGGCATCATTCTTGGTGAGGGTAGGATACTGCTCAGGGTCAGGGTCATACCAGCATGGGCTAAATAATCTGAGAGCTCCTCTGTGACTCTTTTCATGTGGTCCAGGGAGGTACATCTCAGGTCGTTCACAACGGCATGGACAATGACTGACTCATACTTGTACTTGCTGTGGAGTGACCTGAGTGCTTGTGTTATGTGGCACATTCTATCACCCGAAAGGCAGCTTACTGTGACCCTCACCTTGCTCAGTCTGGAGAGTGGGATGTCAGTGTGTCTGACTATGGCATCACCTATTATAGGTGTGTCACGCATTGTGTTTGGCCTTAGGGGCTGTGCCTGTTAAGAACACTGACTTTGTGAAGTCTGTGTTGCTTGTGATATGTTTTCGTGTGGGATGTAGCATGTCTGGTCATGTCATTTCTGTCCGTGGTCTGGTTTGTATCACCTTTGGTGACATAGGTATTTATATGTCAGCTGGTGCGCATTTGCAGTGTTACCTACTGGAAGTGGTACAGCTTGTTTGTTGTACAATGGACTACATGCAGCCCTACTTACTGTAGCTATGTTTGCATGCATGTTTCCTTGCAGTTATCCTGGAATACTGATCCCACCTGCCATGCAGAGTTACAGAGCTTCTGTGGACTCCTAGTGACATTTGCATAGCTTACTATATGTATGTTCATGTCTCACTTGACAGAATGTCACTGTTTGTCCTGTTCACATGTACGTTGCCTGTGACACTTTGCATATGACTTACCTGGCATCTGTCAATGTGAGCAGTCGTATATGCCACTGCTAAGTTATCACAGGCACTACACCCTCACATACTCATCTTCTGTTGAACAACCTGCTTTGCTATGGACAGCTTGCAGCTGTCACCCCTGGGCTTTTGGATATTGCCAAAGGCTCTTGCTACCCCCATAGTGCCTGTGTTAGGCAAGACTCAAATAACAAACTCACCTGCATAGGTATCACAAGGGATAAGAAACTAAGAGTAATGCTACTCAACGCCAGGAGTCTAAACCTCAAGATGCACACACTCGAAACATTCCTCAGCATGGAGAACATCGCTATCTGTGCAGTAACAGATACAGGGTTCAGGGCTAACGAGAGCACCCCGGCACTACCAAGTTATACCTCATACCATGCTTTTCATCCCCAAAACTTGGACAAAACTACAAAAAGAGGGTGTGCATTAATATTCATCCAAGATACCCACACCTCCAGGTTGGTGGCAAAGCACCAAACATCAGAGACTATCCATATGCAACTAACAATGGGTAAAACTGCCTTCCAGGTTATAGCCTGCTACAGACCACCCTCCCAAAGCCAAGAACCACACTTGGCCTTCCTGAGAACAGTTGGAAATATGTAGGTCTGTCCATACACCATTATATTGGGTGAGTTAAACTACCCAAACATAGACTGGGAGCATGACTGTAGCTCCAACACCCTAGCCCAAAGAATTTATGAACTAAAATGCTATGGAACAACTTGTTACCATTCCCACAAGAGGGGAAAACATACTGGACCTGATCATCACCAACATGGGCACTCTATGCTCCAGACCAGAAGTGTATCCCTCACTGGTAAGATCAGACCATAAACTAATCTCACTGGATATTCACATCCCATCCCCTCCCCCTGCACAGACAACCACAGTCAACAACTTCTGTAAAGCAAGTTCACACTCCTCAAAAATGATGTGGAAACTTTCAAAGCCACCGGGCCTGTTGAAAATATGGACCAGACTGCAGATACCTGTATAAAGGCATTCTATGGACACCTTCAGGAAGGCATGGATCATGCGATCCCAAATAAAAGCAAGACCCAATCCTCCAAAGGCAGACGTCCTGTCTGGTGGACACCAGCCATAAACAAACTATACAATAGAAGGATGAAGCTACTAAATGATACAACAAAATCCCAAAATGTGAAGGCATCACTGATGAGTATTAGAAGAAAACTACAGCCACTCATAAGATTGTCTAAGGCCATCTTTGAGAGAAAATTTCACAAGACACTAAGGATAATCACAAGGCTTTCTTTAGTTATGTTAGGAACCTGGGTGGTAATTCCCAGATATGCTCAGAGGTAGTCCAAGATGTCAAAAGAAATACCAAACACACAGACATTGCCAACATCCTAGCAGACAGGTTCAGTGCAAACTTCTCCCCCCCTCCACACTGAAAGGGCAGATATTTATCCCAGCAGAGTGCTGCCCCCCCCTGACATCTCGGATGCTCAGGTAAGAGCTCCCCTCTCCAAAGCAATAAACACTGCATCAATGGGACCACACAGTGTCCTGGGCTGTGTCCTACATGAACTCCAAGAAGAGCTACACCCAGACATAACACTACTGTTCAATCCCAGCCTTACTACATGATATGTGGCCAAAGAGTGGCGTAGAGCAACAGTGGTCCCTCTACATTTAGGTGGTGCCTTAACGGATCCTGGACACTATCGCCCCATAAGCCTGACTAGCTTGGTCTGCAAAGCTATGGCAAGGATCATCATGGACCTCATAAATATAGATATTGGGGACCTACAGACACTGCATCATACCCAGTTCAGCTTTGTTAATGGCAGATCCTGCCTCTCAAACCTGGTTGGTTTCTTTGAAACAGTCAACAAGGCCATTGACAAGGGGAAGGTGGTCTACACAGCCTACGTGGACCTTGCAAAAGCCTTTGATACAATACCCCACTCAGGCAATATAGGGAAGCTCACCAGTGTACATGTAACCCCTATGTCACTACATATATTGCACAGTGGCTCAAGGGCAGAACACACATGGTTAGAATTGCTGGAGCCATGTCAGCCTCAAAACCAGTTACAAGTGGTGTCCCACAAGGCTCAGTCCTGGGATCTGTCTTGTTCAGTATATATTTATCGGAGGTACAGGCCAACATGGAAGGACTGTGGCTGAGCAAGTCGCAGATGACTGCAAACTGGACACCATAATCAACTCTCCAGCCAACACAAGCATCCTCCAAAAGGGCCTCATAGAAACAGACAACTTGTGCCAGAGCCATGGCCTCAAGCTGAATGCCAAAAAGTGTATAGTCTTCCCCTTTGGCGAAAACAAAGTGACCACAAAGTACCACATAGGTGGTAATCCATTAAGTACAGAAGAAGGAATTATGGACCTTGGGGGACACAAGTTGATAGCATTCTCTCATTTCACAACCACGTGGCCAAAGTGGTTAGAAAAACATTTTATATAGGCCACCTCATCATGAAGGGATTCACATGTAGACCAGGGGAGGACATTGTGCCTTTTTACTCATCTCTCATCGGGCCCATAATTGACTACAATGCCCCTGTTGGCATGCACCTTACCAGACACCTGCAGCAACTGGAAAGACCCCAAAAGTACCTCACCAAGAGGATCAAAGGGCTCAAACAGATGCCATATACTCACTGGTTAAAGAAACAGCAGCTCTACTTAGTGGCATACTGCCTCTTCAGAGGCGATCTGTGCCTGACATATAAAGCCATGTCAAACCCTGACTTAATGGGCATGCTGCACCTCAGAATATCCAAATCCCATCGAGCTACACGCTGGAAAGACTTGAACCTCAGGACTGATATGCATAGGACATGCTGGAAGGACAGATTCATAACTCAGAGGCTCCCTTCACTCTGGAATAAAATCCCAATCCAGGTTAGGCAGAGTCCCTCATTGACTCTCTTCAAGAGGAATATTGATGACTGGATGGGACATCATAGGTTTACCCTGGGTATCACTTATGTGCCACTGTTAGACAGAGGCACTGCATACTAACCTTGGAAAAGGGCATAGCAAGATAAATTTACAATGGATGGCGAAAGCCACACACATTCTGGCTAGGTTTATAAATGCCCTAGGGCAGATAGCCTAGTATGAACCTATGAACCTATGTATCTTGTTCCCCATTGGCCCTATGTGCTGTTAATCACCAAGGCAATCACAATACTATGGTAGCATGTGCAAAGGTCAGTTGTCAGTCACCTCTATGGTACATTTGTGGAATATGTGAGTCATGTAGTAATGTCACAGCTGCCACATGTACACAGTCAACCCTATGCCCTACCCATGGATGTACAACACATGTATGAGAAGGAAACACATAGCCAAACTGTTGACTAAGCACTCTGAACCCAGTACTGGCATAACCTGTCAGGTGGCATTAAATACTACAGTGACTACAATACCAGTCTGATGTAGACCTACACTGACAGCAATACAAGCACGGGAACACACCGGGCCATTCGTGGAGCCTAAGAATGGCATCCTGCCTGAGCAGCAGACACCTCTGCAGCTGGCACACAGGCATACGTTATGCCTGAATACAGCACACATAACACATAGCACACAAATCCTGTGTGCCAAACAGTCACAGTCTGTACAGCTATACAACACTCCTGCTACAGTTGTGTTAGGTACCTTTATTGTCCAGTACAGTGAGGTCACGATCACCAGGGTGGACAAGGTGAAGGTCACAGTGATATTCTCGTGGGGCACTATGGTCCAGCACATAACACAAGCATACAGGTCAGTCAGATGCATGGACACATATGACTCAGTCATTGTCCATACCACTACAGCTGACCTGTGATGTACCTCCCTGGACTACATGATAGGGAACATGGAAAGGCTCACTGAGCAAGTGGCACAGGCTGGTAGAACCCTGACCTTGGTTGGCATCATACCCTCACCAGGAATGCTGATGTATTACTGAATGCTAATGAATTACTGTAGCTACAACACCCTAGCTGAAAGGTTCCTAGCATGCAGTCACTGCATTGCTATGGAACAACTTCTTACCACTCCCACAACATGTGAAAACATTCAGCACCTGTTCATCAACAACATGTAGACTATATGCCCCAGACCAGGTGTGTATCCCTCACTGCTAGGTTGATACCATCTACATCTCACACTGTATATACACATACCACATGCAGCACATGCACAGAAGACCACAGTCATAATGTTACCCAGTACAAATACCATGTATTCACATGTGGCAGGCATCACACATGGTAGCTATTGAAGGTCACAGGTACATATGTGTATTTGGCACACACATACATCATCTGTGCATTGCCATAACTGTTTTAATCGATGTCATGCATTATTGTGAACAACAACCCGCACACATGGGCATTCTGTGTGAGAAAAACACACGTGACATGTCTGGAATCAAAAGCCATAAATAACTGTGCTATTGTTTAGAAAGGGGAATGTGCATCCTGTAGTGTGTTTTCCCAGTTGCCAAAAGGGACGTTTTTTTCATACACACACACTAACCCACCTTTATACACACTTGCCGTTTGCAGGATTCAAACCCCTACTTAACTATGTTATAGTACTCAAGACGGACGCATTAGCAGAGTGCACTATTCGCATTACTGGGAGATTTCCTTTCTCCTGATATACTTATAGGGTGCTGACATCATCAGTGTTTAGAAAGGGGAATGTGCATCCTGTAGTGTGTTTTCTCAGTTGCCAAAAGGGATGTTTCTTTTATACACACACACTAACCCCCTTTCACACACACTTGCCATTTGCTGGATTCAAATCCCTACCTAACTATGTTATGATACTAGAGACGGACGCATTAGCGGAGCGCGCTATTCGGATTACTGGGCGATATCCTTTCTCCTGATATACTTGTAGGGTGCTGACATCATCAGTGTTTAGAAAGGGGAATGAGCATCCTGTAGTGTGTTTTCCCAGTTGCTAAAAGGGACATTTCCCTCACACAGACTTGCACACACACCAACCCCGATCACCCACACACACACACTCTGGCTAAGCTGTCATTCCCTAGGGCAAACAGCCTAGTGTTCACCTCTACACCCATATGTTTAATTGTCAGATGCACATTATTTGTTGCTGATAGCAGTGTTTGCAGGTCTTTATTGCCATAGCATTCCCTGTTTGTATGAACAAGTTGTGTATCTGTGGAAGATGTTTGCATATGGGGGGGATCCACTATATCATGTATGTCTCTGTAGTCATTTAAGTGTGATCACTGGGCAGATTGCTGTAATGTTGTTGGTTCCTGGAATAACACGTACAAATACCAGATATGTGTGGCCAAATGCTAAACTGATATTTGGCCTGTGTGAGCTTGCCCAGTTCAGCCTTCCCATGGCATGTTGTCTGAAATATGTCTCATTTATCAAAGTGTGCGAGCATGCCCAGTGTGAGCTTTCCATATGTTGAACTCTGCAGCCCATCACATTTGTGGATGAGTGTGAACTGCAACAAATATCTCATGTTTATGGTTGTGTGTTGTGTGTCATGTTGTGTAGTTACTGTCCAACTGCTTTGTGTGTGAACACAACAGGGATTATACTGTGCCTGCAGGGTTTGCATGAGATACTTTCCATACAGTTGTCAACATCTGTTCATACTGACCTAACACTGTAGTACTGTATAGTGTACTGGTTCAGTACTTTCACTGTGGTGGACAGTATCCTGGGCTTTAGTCCTATCACTGCTTTACATTTCCATAGTGAGCAGAACAACTTGGTTAGGGTCCAGTTGTGCACATCTGACCATGTTGCATTATGTTCAGATATTAACTACTTAAAACAGCCTCGTCCAACATCAGTAGTGTATTCCACAACATAGGTGTACATTGGCAAGCACTACCGATGTGCCCTAGGCCATTTCTAATGCTAGTCGGAGAGTGTGTTTGTCCTTCGACACACATTGTAAGTGGAGTTTGCCATGACATATGTCATGGTTAGTATACTGTGCCTCTGTCTACCCGTGACATAACAGTGATACCCAGGGTAAACCTACCATCTCCCATCCACTCATCAAGATTCCTCTTGAGGTGAATCAGTGAGTGACTCTATGGATAACCTGTACTGGGAGTTTACTCATGCATGGGGGTGGCTTCTGTGTTATGGATCATGCAGTACAGCTTGTCCTATGTATGTCAGTGCTGGGGTTCAGGTCTCTCATGTGCATAGCTCACTGCCATTCAGATTGTACAAGGTGCAGCATGTTCATTGATTCCAGCTTGGACATGGCTTTATACATCAGGCACAGCTTGCCTCTGGGTGGCCAGCATGGCAGTGTGTGGAGTTGCAGTTTGTTTAATCAGGCAACACATGACATCTGTTCAAGCTCTTTGATACTCCTGGTGAGGTACTGTTGTGGACTTTACAGTTGATGGAGGTGCCTGCTGAGGTACACCCCACAGGGGCTATTGTAGTCAATTGTAACGCTGATGAAGGATACCTGCAGAGCCACAATGACCTCCCCTTATCTAGATCTCATAACCTTCATGATTAGGTGGGCATATGGATTGTTTCTGTTAACACTACAGCCACATGTTTGTCCAATGCAGGATACCTATCACCTTGTGTCCCCAGGTCTGTCATTACATGTTAAGTATGTAATGGGTTAACACCTATGTGGTAATTGGTGGGCACTTACTGTATATCCACAGGGGTTGACTATACAGTTTTCTGCAATTACCTTGCTGACATGGCTATGGCACCAGTTGTCTGTTTCTATGTGGCCCTTTTGTGGGATGCTTGTGTCAGCTGGAGGGTCAGATATGTTGGGCAGTTTGTAGTCCTCTGCAAACATGTTCAGGCACAGTCCTTCCATGTTGGCCTGTACCTATGGGACATATATACCAAACGAGGGAGGTCCCAGGACCAAGCTTTGTGGGATGCCTGTTATATCTGGTTTGTAGTCTGACATGGCTGCAGCATGTCTGACCATGTCAGTTCTGTCCTTGGTCTGGTTTGCAACCCCTCTAGTGACATAGGTGTGTATATTTAAGCTGGTGAGCATATCTATAATGAACACGTAGGGTATTGTATGGAAGCCTTTGCAAGGTCCAGCTACGCTGTGTGGACCACATTGCCCTCATCAGTGACCTTAATGACTGTTTCACATGAGTCAAACATGTTTAGGGGCAGGATCTGCACTTAAGAAAGCCACAGTGGGTAGGGTCCGGTGTCAGTAGATCCCCAATATCTTTATGTCTGCGGTACATGGTGATCCTTTACATAGCTGTGCAGCCCAAGCTTCTCAGGATTCTGGTGTGGTAGTTTTTAGTATCCATTCAGGCAACACCTTTGTTGAGAACGACCAGTGTTGTTGTACACTGCTCTTTGGGTACATATCCTGTGTTAAGGCTGACATAATGTAAGGGAGGCAGCAGTCTGCTGGGAAAGATATTTTGCATTATGGGGGGGTGGGGTTTGCACTGCACCTGTCAGGATGTATGTTGGCAATATGTGTGTGTTTGGTTTGTTGTTTGTAATATTTGTGTGATCCAGAGCATATCTGTGAATTCCCAACACGCTTCCTACCATCAGTTGCAGAAGCCTTGGGATTATCCTTAGTGTCCTGTACAATTTGTATCATCATAGGTTCATACTAGGCTGTCCACCCTAGGGCATTTGTAAGCCTAGCCAGAGTGTGTGTCCATTACTTCTGTGTTGGACATGGCCTTGTACAACAGACATACAATGCCTCTGTGTAAGCAGTATGTGACTGCATTCAGCTGGGGTGTGTACAGCCAGGCAGCATATGAGATATATTTGTGACCCGTTATACCTCTTGGTGAGGTACCTTTGAGGTCTTTCTAACTGCTGCAGGTGCCAGGTAAGGTACATCCCAGATGAGGCATTGTACTACATTATGGGTCTGATAAGAGAACAGTATAGGGGCACAATGACCTTTGTTGACGTACGTGTGAATCCTTTCAGGATACGGTGTCCAATTTAGACAGTCTTCCTAGCCAAATTGGCAATGTGACTGTCACATAACAGGTTACTGTCCACTTATGTCCCTAGGTCCCTGATTACTCCTTCCATACATAATGGTTTACCACTTATGTGTTAATTTGTGAGTACCTTGTTTTCTATTTGGTGGTACATTCATACTGTCCACTGTCTTCAGGACAGCTGCATGGGGTTCCTGTGTGTGAGAGTGTGGTGTGTAGCATGCTACAGACTGTACAGCAGTCTTGCCTATGGTTAGTTGCACATGGGTGGACTCCAATGCCTTAAGCATTGTCAGTTAACTGGACATATGGGTGTCTGTGCTGAATATGGATACTCACCCTCCTTTTATGTTTTGTTCCAGGTTTTGGGGCCATAACACATGATATGTGGTATTACCTGGTAGTGCTGGTGTGCTGTCAGCCGGCTTGCAGCAGGTTTCTATCAATGGACAGACATTGATGTTCTCCATACTGCGGAGGGCCTCAGGAGCATGCATATTGAGGTTTACACATCTGGCATTGGTCAGCATGACCCTTCTGTTTCTTTCCAGTTATGTTTTCTGGGTGGTGGGTTAGTCTTTTCGGCCTGGCCTACAAAAGGCTCTATGGAGGTTGCAAAAGCCTTAGGCAATATCCAGACGCCCACGGCTAACAGGTGCAAGCCATTCCTGGAACAGCAGCATGGCTTGTCAAGCATGACATCCCAAGCAGACAGACATTGGATCCCCTTGGAATGACACCAGTAATTGTGCCACTTGTTAAAGCTGATCATTATGTGATTGTACTGTGGCATCATTCATGGTGAGGGTAGGATGCTGCAACTGGTCAGTGTCATACCGGCCTGAAATACATAATCGGACAGCTCATCTATGTCTCTTTTCATGTAGTCCATGGAGGTACATCTCAGGTCATTCACAGCAGCATGGACTATGACTGCATCATATTTCTACTTCCTTTGGGGTGACCTGCATACTTCTGTTATGTGGTGTATTGTAGCAGCCTACAGGCAGCTTACTGTACCCTTTCCCTTTTTCAGTCTGGTGTGCGTGACATCAGTGTGTTTCACTATGGAGTCACCTATTACAACTGTATCAGGCATGTTGTTTCTCCTTCTGTCCTGTGACTGTTAGGCACACCAGCTTTGTGTACTATGTGTTGCATGTGCTATGTCTGGAGGTTGTTTGATTGGGTGTCTGCTTTGGAGACTTCTGTTGGTGTGGAGTGTTTGTAATTAGGGCCTCTGGGAATGTTTTTCTGTGTTTATGTGTTTAGTTTACAGTTGTTGTAGGTCTATGTGGGACTGGGTTTGTGGTGTATGTTGTTACCTTCTCCTCCTGACTAGTTTTGACAGTACTGAGTTGGGTGAGCTGAGACTCCAGTTGGCTACATGGTTGCATCTATCACATATATTTGTAGTTATTGGGGTGAGTTGTGGTTGTGTGTGTACTTGGAACAGGTGTCACATTGCCTCTGGATTCACAGAGTCTACTTGTTGTGCCTGGCCTTAGTGGATTGTATGTGTGGACATATTTTATTGCCATACTATTGATCAGTGATTACTTCCCTTTTTATGTTTGCTCTATCATGTGGTAGCTTCCTCATTCTCTTCAATTGTTTGGTAATGTCTGGAGTCCAGCATGCCAGATGCCTGTGTGTATGGCATTTTGTCTTGTTGTTATTTGTGATTGCAAAGTAAAAGCATTCCTGGCTGTGTTCATGGAATGCCTGTATAACATGTTCTGCTGTGTGTCCCATATTCTGCACTTGCACAGGGCCTTTTGTGGATTCCACATCGGTTTGGAGGGGTGCAACCTATACTTTACACATGTTTTTCACTGTGGTATTCTGGACAAGGACTGGGGTCGGGATGTGTATATCCAGTGTGATTACTCTATGGTCTGGTCTTACCAGTGAGGGATACACTTCTCGTCTTGCCATCCAGTACACATGTTGCTGATTATCACATCCAGTATGCTTACCCCTCTTGTGGGGGTGTTACGTTGTTCCTTGGCATTTTGGTTTATAGATTCTGGGAACTTTTCTCCAACTGTGTTGATGCTAGTCTAATGCTCCTGGTGTATGTCTAGGTATTTTCAGTCAAGCAATATAATGTGGTTTGGGGGTCTTGATATATTCATGTATTCCAACATAGGGCTGGTGCAGTTCCTGATATTAGGACAGTGGTCTGCAGCAGGCTATATACTGGTGGGAGGTTTTATCCATTGGTATTTGACCATGGCTAATCCATGCTGCTTCTTGTTGTGGTACCAACATGGGGGTGTGGTTATCCATGACATTTATTGCTAGTCACCCTCCTTTTGTAGCTTGTTCCATGTTTTGCGGCTGTACAGCACAGTATGAGGTGTGACCTGGTAGTGTTAGGGTGCTGATGTGAGCCTTGACCCAGTTTTCTATTACAGGACTGATATCTACATTCTCCATACTGTGTGTGTTTACACTGCACACATCTTGCTGTTTAGACTTCTGGCATTGGGTAGCATTACATCTAGGTTCCTATCCGTTGTTGAACCTATGAAGGTGGGTTTGTGTTTTGAGACTTACCTATTCAGGGCATGCTGTGGGTACTGATGGCCTTTGTCAGTATCCATGGGTCATGGACAGCTAGGTGCACACCACCCCTAGCAGGTGGTGCATCATGTCATACTCTGCATGTCTTCCCAGCCTGAAACACATTGGCTCCCCTTTGACTAGCTGCATTACTTCAGCCAGTTATTGCACTTGATCATCCCATCGTCATTTTGTGTTTTCATGCTTGGTGAGGGTGGATGTTAGTCAGGGTCCTCAGGTGTGCATATGGTACATGGTGTTACATTACTTAACACACAGCATTCATGCCTCAGGTGGTGCTGCAGGGCTGCCTTTGTCGGATACACATATCACAGTCCCTGTACATTTGTGTGAGCAGGTCATGTCAATGTAGGCATCCATGTTATTATTTGAGTGAGTCGGAGAGGGTATCAGTCCCAGTGTTCCTACTGAGCCAGTGTATGTGTTATGCGTTGCCTCTTTGCCAAGGCCAGGGCATACTGGGCACGCCTCCTTCTGCCTACTGGGGCAGGCTGAGGTTGTCCCTCCTCCGAGTCACGCTTTGCCTGTGCTGGCCTTGGCAATGGTGGGGGGATGTTTGGCCCGGCCCTATGCTGGTCCTGCTGCAGCTGTTTCCACAGGATCATATTATGTAGCATAGCACATATCATGATCATTTGGGTACATGTAGTTGGTGTGTACTGCAAGGCTCCACCAGATGTGTCCAGACACCGTAACCGTGACTTGAGCAGCCCGAACACACACTCTATGACATTACGTGTTTGTGCGTGTGCCTCATTATGGCGTTCCTGTTCAGGTGTGTGTGCATTTCTGATGGGTGTCATCAGCCACGGCTCAAGTGCATAACCTGCATCCCCCACTAGGTGTCCGTGTGGGAAGTCCCCACTGGCAAATGATTGGTACAGCTGCGTCAGATGCCAGATGTGGGAATCGTGGTAGCTCACAGGGCAGCCAGCACACACATTCATTATTATGCTCTGAGCATCACACATGACCTGGCAGTTGATGGAGGGGAATCCCTTGCGGTTAATGTAGGCTCTACCCCGCTCACCGGCTGGTGCTTTGATGCATATGTGCGTGCAGTCTATTGCACCCAGTACCTCAGGGTATCCCACTATTTGCTGGAAGAGACGCATATTGCTGGCCACAACCTCACGGTCATTGGGGAAATATACATGATTACCGACATATGCTGACATGGCATCCAGGAACTGGTGCAGTAGCCTGGAGGCTGATGCCTGTGATATCCCCATCATATCACCAGTTGGTCTCTGGAAAGTACCTGTTGCTAGTATTCTTAGGGCAACACATACCTTAGTTTCCACTGCAATGGGTTCCCCTCTGTTGGTTCTGTGTGTGAGGCGTAGCCTGCACAGCTCAACAATTTGCTGCAGGAGATCTCTGTCCACTCTATAGTGCTCTACTATCTCCAGCTCATGTAACCCATGGTAGGTGACCCTGGGCCTGTATACTCTTCTCCATCTCCTCACTCTGGGTTGTCTGTCAGCATCTGCATTGTCACCACCCTCAGCAATTCGCCTATGTCTGATTATAACAGCTATGGCAGCCCCTAGCATTTCTGCTCTGAGTTCAGCTTTTTCAGCTTTCAATTCTGATAGCTTACTCCTTTCTTGCAGTATCTCTTGAGAGAAACACCCTGCAGTGCAGTTTGAAGTGTTTTAAGTGCTGGGTTGGGCTTCTAGTCTGCCTCTGTAACTGCCTGCATCTAATTGTTATCACCAATTAACTCCAGCAGTATTCCCTGACAGCTTCCTAGTAATCTGGTTGTTTCCTTTTTCCTCTCTGTTTCCTCAGGGGGAGCAATGTGCACACCAGCATAAGCACGCTCACAGTGGCTTACACATGCGCACACATACTTACACGGTTTGGACTTGGCTGATTCATGTTAAAACTCGTGCACACAGCCTTATACATCAGGCAACAGGCTTCCTGATGCTTACATTGCCTTACAGACGTGCACGCCCGCGCAAACCATTTTAAACGGTTTGCAACATGCTCCCACATGGTGAGCGTGCCTTACACGCGCGCACACGAGCGCATGCACGTATATCAAGAAACTTTGAGTGTAGAGATAGTGTACACCCTCTATTTCTTGACTTTCCTAGTGTTCTGTTGGGACACACCTTTCTCCCTGATGTCTGTCTGTCATCTGTCAAGTTACACTGCCCTCCAATGTGATTCATTTCTATCAATCATTCCCCCTTGTGATGTCACCTACCTCTTACTCTTTTCCTCCCCCTTCTGTAAGTCATACACTACTCAGACAGTGCTCATTAGCTATGTGGAAGTGTGATTCAATATTGTAACCCTCATTTACATAGGATTGCCTAGTAATGCTTAGCTACATCTCTTACACTGAGCTCCCCACCCCTGGCAACCACTACACGGTGGCCATATTGTTTTTGGTTTGCTGGTTCCTGCATTGTCATTCCATGTACTACATAAAACCCACAATTGTGGGCTTATAAGCTTCGGTTTTCATTTTTATGCAGTGCACCCCGTTTGCGCGGGTATACGCTGCAGTTAAACATCAAAATCCCCCGAAAAAAAAAATTGTTTTTAAATAATTTTGCATCACTTTTTTATGCCAATGGCCACATATTTGGCCATTGGCATGCTAAATGACACATATGCAGCTTTTATTTGGAGCTGACATGGCTCCGTTGTGGATTTTGCAGAAATGCACTCAGTTGTCAGCTGAGTACATTTCTGCAGCTAAAACATCCATTACATGGACTGGTTTGGGCTTCCTGGATCGCTCAAATACCTCATTTGCATATCTATGAGCTGCAAATGAGTTATTGAAGGTGTCCACGCCCAGTCCGTGTAAGAGACGTTTTAGCTAGTCTCTTACACGGAGGTTTGGGCTGTTCCTGGATTGGGAGGCTTACACGGAGGCTTACACTACTCTTAAACTCTGTGTAAGCCTTCATGAATCCTGCCCAATGTGTGTAAAAAAGGGGAGGGGGGAAAAATGAAAATGTCCCAAATGACATCATAGAAAACAAGATTGATGCAGAACATATCTGTATATAAAACAGGTCAATGTTGTCATTTTGAAACAATGGCTAATACCTGAATCACAAACATAATAAAGATAGAGAACTTCTCTGATCTTAGAGATAGGTCTATTCTGTACAGACTAAAAAAAAAAAAAAATATATATATATATATATATATATATATATATATATATATATATATATATAGATTATAATACGAAAAAGTGTAGTATGTCAATACATGAATATGACTACATTAAATTAATCCAGATGATATATATGTATGGTTGTATCCTCATCTGCACAAACTTCTTAACTTCAATATTGGATAGAGGGAGCATATTTCGTTGAGTCCAGAAATAACACTAGCATTACAATGGATCTGCCAGTATAATTCCAGTACTTGTAATTGTACATGGTATGGTCCACCATTATATTTCATAATTTCAAATTTTATTATTTAGTATTTTAAACATTTAGAAAAAATTT
>NC_056741.1:95257870-95288948 GCF_019279795.1 Protopterus annectens | reverse complement strand
CACCAGCATGAGAGTCCGCTGCATACTGATACCGAAGTACTAGCCAACGTAAGTCTAGCCTGTTCTGTTAGCACATGTTATTAAACCCCTGACTATGACCCAGGCAACCCAGGTGCCTTTAACAGCCCAGACAGTAGAACACATGGTGTTTGGAAAGAGGAATGAAGAGCTTAGATTTGCTTGCTTCTGTTGAGATGGTGGTGGGGAGCATGTTTAGTCAAAGTCTTTTCTTAGCATCCCTCATGGAGGTCAAAGACTAAACAAATATGTAGAATCAAGTGGGTGAGCAAATGAGTGTTATGCTGCTTGCAGAAGTAATTGATGCCACTCCCAGAGGATCATTGCACTTCTACCCCTTGAACATCTATAGGCATGGAGGCACAGGGTTGTAAGAAAAATGAACACAGCCTGTAACGGATGGCAGCTGCATTCACTCTGCTTGACTCAAACTCATAGCGGGGATGACTTGATCAATTCATGGATCATGAAACATTTTGCCCTACCCTATGGTGCTGCAAACTTACCCCCAGGCTTACCCCCCTGCAAAAACACAAAAAAAGAAACTTTTTCTTTTTCTTTTTTTTTTAATATTTGAATTTCCAAAAATTGGATCATATGGTCCTGACCATATGATATTTGAATTTTTAGAACTTAAATCATCTACTAGGGATCTGGCAAGACACCACATAAGAAAGATACAATAGTATTTAAAGTCTCTTTGATGCCAGCATTAAACACCAATTATCTTTTCAGAATCCATTTCTGGGATTTGGGAGAAGAGAAATCACTTAGTGGAGACATCAAATATCCCTGAATCCAGGTCTCCCTTCTCCCCTCCTGCTAAAATGCAGTCAGTTACCACAGATGTCTCTGACTCTGCTTGTGGGGCAGTGTCAGGGGGATACATGTGAAATGTATATGGAACATAAAGACCAACAAAAAGCATATAAGCATAAAATAGATGCTTGCTGCTATCAAGGCACTCAACTCTCTGAATCAACCATGGTCCCCAAGACCACTTTAAATTATTGCAGACAATTCCCCAGTGATGTGGTATATAAACAAACAAGGGGATATCAGATCTCATCCCTATGCAGACCAGCCATGTTAGCAAGTGATATATCTTTACAGAACAATCTTGCTCTGCAAACATCCTACGTTCCATCATAGCATAATTGTGTGGCAGACAAACTGAGCAGGACAAAGGCAGATCCTCACAAATGGAAACTAGAGCAGTGGGTCTTCCAAGATTTGATTCATTTTTGCAAAGTTCCTTAAGTAGATCTTTTTGTCTTCTCTTTGAACAGTCAACTAGCAAAATTCTGCCCCAAGACTACATGCAACAAAGCGTAGAAGACAGATGCTTTTTCTTTTCCTTGTGCAGAAATGTTCCTGAATGTCTTCATCCCTTTTCACTGACACCCAGTGTACTTTTGAAGATTCAGTAGGAATCTCCCAAGATCATTGAAGTGATTCTCTCTTCTGGCCCTGGCAACAGTGGTTATCTCTTCTTCTGGAAATGTCCAGCGCAATTACCACCAACGTCTTTGAAGAATGGATTCATTCACACAAGAACAGGAATGTTTCATACATCCCATCCCCAAATAACTTCAACTAACTGCCTAGAGGATAAGTATTAATACTTCCTATCTGTTTACAGAAGATATGCAGCAGATAATAATGGAGGCAAGAAAGCCTACTACTAGAAAATCAGATATAAGCAAATAGAAAAGGTTTTCTGGTTAGTGCCAACAGCATAACCAGCAACCATTCAGGGCTAGTGTGCCTCTTATTTTACAATATTTGCTTGAGTTACCTTTCCATGGCCTGTCTTACTTATCTATCAAAGTTAATATATTGGCCACTCCAGCATGTCTGCCCACAGATCCACCTCATTTAAGGCATTATTATGTCAAAATGGGCATTGCATAAGACATCTCCAAGAAAACTGGTTGCTCCTCCTTGAGATTTATTTTTTTTATTAGAGAAACTAACACTTGCTCCATTTGAACCAACTCATCTGACTGACTTGTGCATCTCAACATGTAAAATAGTTTTGCTGATTACTCTCAACCCTGAAAGAACAGTATCTGAGTTGCAAGCTCTTATGGTGGACAAACCATATCTCATTTTCCACAGAGGCAGGGTTTCTTTAAGAACTAATCTTCCTTTCATTCTTAAAGCATCTAAGATTAGTTTAAGCTAAACTATCCATCTCCCTATGTTTTTCGGTGAACCCAAAATTAAGAGAGAGAAAGTATACCTCATTATCCATAGACAATTCAGGTACTATGTTAACAGAACAAAATGTTTAAAAACTTCCAGTCAGCTGTTCATTTCCTGGCAGCTGCAACTTAATGGCATGAATTGACCAGGTTTAATTGAACAAACCTCTGTTGTGTCTTTATTGAAACTAAAAGCACTGTCAATATAAAAACACCTTCTATTGGGGTTATCCTTTATGATGTAAATACATGTATATATATATATATATATATATATATATATATATATATATATATCTATATATCTATATATATGGGATCCGGACACATGCTCAACTAGCATATGTCCGAATCACAAAACATCGAACACACATACACAAAATCGCTTAACATTGACAAACGCTTCTGTGTACATGTGCCTATTTCGTAGATCGGACTACAGTGTGGGTAAGGGAAAATTCCCTTTTCCCCACTGTAGTGCGATCTCGGAGTGAGAATAATAAAGTAGGGGGTGTGAGGGGGGCACAGGGGCGTGAAGCCCCCCTGCAGAAACGTAGATTTTATTTTTAACTACACATACACCGAAGCGCTTTTCGATGTTAAGCACTTTCGTGCATGTGTGTTCGATGTTTTGTGATTCGAACATATGCTAGTCGAGCATGCATCCAAGACCCATATATATATATATATATATATATATATATATATATATATATATATATATATATATATATATATATATATATATATATATATATATATATATATACGGGTCTACTTCACTTGACCTAAAACTCATTTGATTTGACACCTGTTTGACCAACACCCAATTGACCTAAATTTCATTTGACTGACAATTCATTTGACTAACTACCATTTCACTGACATTTAAGACATAGACTTGTTGTGGCTGTTCCTTCACCTGTGACTTGCTTGTGATAAAAATAATTATGTAACTTACAGTGCTGACTGTGAGAATTCCAATAGTCATGTAGAAAGTAGTGTTGTAGTGTTTCTAAATGTGGGCTTGTCTCTTGACATTTTTACGGGAAGTATCTAAAGTAATTTGGCAAGTATTTTGTGTGTTCCCAGCTGTAGTGGCATTGTGTAGAGTACTGTAAGGCAAGTTAAAGGTGCATGCCTTTTTCCCTACTCAAGTGCGATCCTAGAGTTAGTATATATAATTGGGGGGATGTGGGGGGACACAGCCTCCCATCTAGTTTGGTTGCACATTGTCCTGTTTCTGTTAAGAGGATAAGTAAGTAGTTTTTAAGTTCTGGAAAGGGTTAGTTTTTGGTGTTCTAAGTGTGCTTGTCTATGGGTTATGATTTAATATGTTGAAATTCAGTATTGTAAGCTGTCGTTGAAATGGGAGTCAGTTAAATGAGTTGTCAGTCAAATGAAATTTAGGTCAGTTGGGTGTCGGTCAAATGGGTGTCAGTCAAATGAGTTTTAAGTTAGGTCAGGTGAAGTAGATCCATATAGATATATATATATAGATATATATATATATATATATATATATATATATATATGGGCCCCCTTAAGATGGTCGAACTTTTAAAAGCTCGAGTTTGATATGGCCGAGACCATATAATCGAACATTTAAAAGTTTGAACGGTCTGAATGGGGATCTCCATCGAGTGAGTAATGGGAAAATTTCCCTTTACTGCAATGTAGTGCGATCTCAGAGTTGGTATATTTAAATATAAGGGAGGTGTGGGGGGTGGCTTGCCCCCCTGTTAGCAATGTTTAGTTTTTTGTTCACATTGTTGAACATTCGAATGTTCGATCATATGGTCTCGGCCATATGAAAGTCGAACATTTGGATGTTCGATTATGAAGTAGACCCATATATATATATATATATATATATATATATATATATATATATATATATAGATATATATATATATATATATATATATATATATATATATATATATATATATATATGTAAATATATATATATATATAGAAAAACAATACCGTTGAAGATGGAAAGGTATAAAGTCACAAACCCAAAACTGAATAAATCCGTTGATATCTGAATAATGAAAATCACTCTGTTGTGGCAGAAACACAAAGTCTTTAATATGCGTGGCGCTTGCGGTAATCCGCTTCATCAGGCGTAACAAAAAATCAGTTCCTTGGAACCTAAATGATACAATTACATCACTTCCTAGTCAAATCAGGCAAGTTTAAAGGTATATGACCACATCATATCAAAAATAATAAATAGCAAAATTACTAGATCAATGTCAACCAGGAAATGCAAAATATATAAGTAACTTACATGTAACACTGAAAGTAGAATTAAAAATAGCATTTCAAAGCCTGACAATGCATTTAAAACATTCTAAAATAATAATCTGTGCTAAAAAGCGCAGGTATAAAATGAATCATGAAACACACAGTGAATAAAAGCACATGAGAGATGTATGCATATATAAAAAAAAACTGTACACACTCAAACGTGCACATAAACATCAGTATCAATAAAAATCTAACTGTGTGCAACAATAATAGAGTTTGAGTGTGTACAGTTTTTTTTTTGTTTTTTTTTATATATGCATACATCTCTCGTGCTTTTATTCACTGTGTGTTTCATGATTCATTTTATACCTGCGCTTTTTAGCACAGATTATTATTTTAGAATGATTTAAATGCATTGTCAGGCTTTGAAATGCTATTTTTAATTCTACTTTCAGTGTTACATGTAAGTTACTTATATATTTTGCATTTCCTGGTTGACATTGATCTAGTAATTTTGCTATTTATTATTTTTGATATGATGTGGTCATATACCTTTAAACTTGTCTGATTTGACTAGGAAGTGATGTAATTGTACGTATTTAGGTTCCAAGGAACTGATTTTTGTTGTTACGTCTGATGAAGCGGATTACCGCAAAAGCGCTTACGTACATTAAAGACTTTGTGTTTCTGCCGTCAACAGAGTGATTTTCATTATTCGTATATCAACGGATTTATTCAGTTTTGGGCTTGTGACTTTATACCTTTCTATCTTCAACAGGTATTGCTTTTCTACACATTTTTGGGACTGGTTTTGTTACTCTATATATATATATATATATATATATATATATATATATATATATATAGATATATATAGATATATATGTAAATATATATATATATATATATATATATATATATATATATATATATATATATATATATATATATATATATATATATATATATATATATATAAATATATATATATATATATATATATATATATATATATATATATATATATATATATATATATATATATATATATTGACACGGCTCTACTTCAAAAGATCAAAGTTTCAGAACTTCAAACAGCATATGGTAGACGACCATATGTTCAAAGTTTTGAAACTCCGAACATTCTAAATTGAGGTCGCTGTACAGTGCGGAATGGGAAATTTGCTGTTTTGCTCTCTGTTGTGTGATTTCAGAGTTGGTATATTTAAGTAGCAGGGGTTGGGGGGTGAAGCCCCTCATGTCTGCAAAAACTTTAAAGAAAACTTTTTTTGTTTTTATTTTTTATTTTATTTTATATTATTTATGAAGTTTCAGACCTTTGATCATATGGTGAAACTCTGATCTTTTGAAGTAGACATATAAATATATATATATAAGTCTGTGAATGGATTATTTTGAATTTTGAAGTGCTTGTAGTCATGCTGTATATGTTTTAAGTGTAGCAAATGTTCTCTTTAATTTGAAATGTCTTCTTTAGTGGCTTGGCTGTCACATGCTTTCTTAATATGATTAAATGGTTCTATACAATCTTTCCAGATTTGCTGCTGTTTAATCTGAGGAAGTTTTATCATTAAAGTGCTTATCTTTTGATACTTTTGTGTTGTAGTATTTATTCTATACAGTCAGAGACTCTGCATTTTAGCATTCTGTTTGTGAACTTCTTAGAGCATAAGTTAACTTATCTTAATTGTAGATCTTTGAATAATCACTGCTGCAGTAGCAGCTCACCCCCCTTTTTTCTTTTGGTTTGTTTTTTATGCTAGGGAGTAGACATGTTTTTTTCTTCTTCCAAGCAATATCTGATCAGGACTTAGCCTTCCTATCTCAGTTGGCATGGATTCTCTTTAGGGTCTGACACCCAAATATGTTGTTTACTCACCTCAGCTTGCACTGTCTAATGGTTTGTGTTTGAAAGGTGCCTTAAAGCTTTGGAAGCTGGACAGCTGTTTTATCCTGTGTGGGATATAACCCCTGTAGCTTAAGGTACAGCAGCAGTGATTATTTTAACATCTACTGTTATGGTAAGTTTACTTACACAACTGTGCTTTCCACCAGAAGGGTTAGTCTTTAAACTTGGCATTCTATTTGTGTCAAATAAGAATGTGATTCTTCCTGCAAGATTTGAGATGGGAGTTGGTCTTTATATATTTGTGGTGATATTTGGTTTAGAGTCATTGAGTCCACAACAAGTGCAAGGACAGTGTCCTTATACTAGGATTGCATGGTGAATAATATCACTGTGATCAGACATGATGACTGAGGGTGTGATAGGGAGCGCAGGGACAGATATGAATTGTTTTTGTGAGGACAACATTTAGTCTGTTGGTGCCAGTAGTAAGATTAGGTATTATTTGCCTTTTGGAGTTTGCAAAGATAAAAATCAAAGAAATGTGTACATATTTATAGTGGTATCCATATCCATTCTGACCCAAGCAATGACTCTGTGAACAGGTGCCACCCTCTACAAAGTTTACTGGGTGGTGTAGGGATGCAGAAGCAGATTGCCACAGTTGGATGGAATTGAATGGTAATTTTATCACATGAAAAATTACTAGGATTGGAATGAGTCAGACAGAATGGATGATGATGATGATGATGACTGTTATTATTACTATTTTACTAGAGCAGTAGTAGTAGTAGTATCCCCATTAATATATGTTTGGCAGAGCTTTCCATCTGATTTTCTAAATTTGATCAAAAATATGATGTGGGAGTATTTTTGGAATGAAGACAAAAAAGAAGTTATGTACTCACCATGACATTCCATGTGAGTAGTTGTACTTCATTTGTCTTCAACCTGTGGGTATTCGGATCTGAGATGGCCACTTCACCAGCTTTGGATCCAAGCTCCAAGCTCCTCCCCTTACCCATAATACCCCATCACCTCCTTCCTTCCCTGAGATTGAGTTTGCTGCACCCTAACACAAGCACGACCCAATAAGACCTTACCACAACAGGTCATTCACCAACCTACCAAGCATGAACAGGAGAACCACAGAGGTGCCTTCTCCTACATACCAGAGTGACAAAAATACATATAAGGTTAGGGGGAAGAAGGGAAGAATGGCTGAAGACAAATGAAGTACAACTAATAAGATGGAACATTATGGTAAGTACATAACTTCTGTATCTGAAGTAGTTGACTTCATTCGGTCATCAACCTGTGGGACAGAGTCCCCAGCTACAAAACACCTGGGTGGCCCTCATGGAAGGATATTCCAAAACTCCACTGAGCCAAGGGATGCTCTACCTCTAGATACTATGTCTAGTTTGTAATGTGAAATAAAGGTGTGAGATGAGGACCAAGAAGCTGCAGAACAAATATCATCAAGAGACACCCTGGACCAAAAAGCTGCAGAAATAGCCATGGACCTGGTGGAATGTGCTTTTACTTGACCCATAGGAGAAATGCCTTTGTCTGAGTATACCTTAAGGATAAACTGAGAAATCCATCGAGCAATAGTCACTTTGGAGATTGGTTTGTCCAGAAAGGGCTTAGCGTATGAAACAAATAACTGATCGGACTTGCGAAAAGTCTTAGTTCTGTGCAGGTAGAACCTCAATTGTCTATGTACATCCAACAGATGTAACTTATATTCACCCCTGTTCTGAAAATTTGGAAAGAAAACAAGAAAGTTAATAGTCTGGTTAATATTGTTTTCAGAAGCAACCTTTGGGAAAAAGGAAGGATTGGTACGGAGCGACACCCTACCCTTATGGAAGATCATATACGTAGCTTTGATAGATAACACTTGAAGTTTTGATACCCTCCTATCTGAGGTGATAGCCAATAGGAAGGCTGTTTTCCATGATAAAAATTGAAGGTCCACAAATGCTGCAGGCTTGAAAGGTGAAGAAACCAGAGCCTGTAAGACAAAACTGACGTCCCAAGGAGGAGTTGGATCCTTTACTGGAGGTCTTAAAAGAAAAGCACCCTTAATAAAATATTTTCACAGTCTAGAAGAGGCTAACGAAACCATATTTTCTCCAATATGAAAGTTGGAAATGGTTGCCAGTTGGACTTTTACCGTAGAAGAGCTAGTGCCCTGATGAAATATACTCGCCAAAAACTCCAATACTGCTGGGACCGGAACTGTGAAAGGATCCAAGTCCCTTTGAGAGGCCCAAATAGAGAAACATTTCCATTTGCTATGGTAAAGTTTTCTGGTGGACGATTTGTAAGCTGCCACCTGAATAGTCTTGACAGGTGAGGATAAACCGGGAGTTCTAGCTATCAATGGAACTGGAGCAGCCAAGCAGTGAGTTTCAGACTGACCAGGTTTGGATGAGGAACCTTCGAGGGATGGGAGATAAGACTGGGTATTGGATCCCAGATCCATGGCAGAGCTAGAAGATGAGACCACAGGAGTATAAGGGGGGGGGGATTATCTAAGGGAACCCTGCCTAGAAAAAAGCAGAAAACACTCACCAAAAAACACCAAATGCCTGGAGCTCAAGACCACGCTGCTGGGCTTGGAAAGCGGTAAACGAGATCTGGGGGAAGGAAGGAGATGGAGGGGTATTGTGGGTAATGGGAGGAGCTTGGAACTCAGATCAGAAGCTGGTGAAGTGGCCATCTTGGATCCGATCTGGATCCGAATACCCACAGGTTGATGACCAGATCAAGTCAACTACCTCAGATCAAGAGTATCATGGATTAATTTCATACTTCCAGTGGAGGAGGCAGCTGAATTATATCTGACCTGGAAGTTATAGTATGAGCCTGTATGACTAAATTTACAGTTTGTTTGCTAGGGTGGTCCATTGGGCTGCAAGGAGATTATTTTCAATTGAGTCCTGGGGAGAAAAGCTTCAGAAAAATACAAATTGCATAATAAAAGCAAGTTATAAAAATACAAAATACAGAAATATAGTAAATTGTCATCTGAAGGAACAAATTAGTGCAATGCAAAAGCAGAATACGTTAGAAACTATCAAAAAATATTTACAAAATATATTGGTTCCTACAGTTGATTAATAGAAGTTATAAAACAACAGGAGGATATTTACAGAAATATTAGATCCTAGAGAGTGACTTAAGTTAAGGGAGTTTATGTAGGATGGGAGCAGGAGCAATCCCACTGGGATGTTAGGTGTGAGTAAAGTAAGGTTTTGAAGGAGGAGAGGCTGCTAGTGGTACGGATGAGAGGTGGGAGTGAATTCCAGTGGCATGCTAGAGTTAAGGACAGTAGTTGTTTGCCTGGTGGGTGGGGAAGTATATGCAATTCTAAAACATTTTGGGAGTTAGATCATAGAAGTCTATCTGGTAGGTGTATTTTAAAGGTGGAGGCAAGGGAGGGGCAGAGAGAGGGGCCGATGATAAGTTTGTGTGCTTGGGTAAGTTGAATATAGGTAAGGTAATTGGGCAGCTCTAGCCAATTCAGTTCAGGAAGGGCAGTACAGTGATCGATAGAGAATCTGCAGCCTGTTGCAAATTTTGAAATTTTGTTGTAGCAAGAGGAGAGTTTTGTCTTGAGGGAGATTTGCAGGTTATTAAGGAGTGAGGCACCATATAGAAGGGATGGGATGAGGTATGTGTTACACAGAACAAGCCTGGTGGCGAGAGAGATGTAGTGGTTGTGGCGGTAAAGCATGCCGAGTTTCTTATGTGTTTTTTTTTATATTTATTTGTAGGTAGGTATAAAACTTTAGCTGATCATCAATGAGGACTCCTAGTAGTTTTGCATTGGATATTATTTTGAGAGGTGTAATTATTCTGACTGGTGATAGAGAATGAGTTTTTGTCTAGGGTGGTAGTTTTAGAGGGGGTAAATATCATAAGTTTAATTTTGGTTGCATTGAGTGATAGGTGGTTATCTAGCATCCATTGTTCATTTGAAGAGAAGGAATCTTGGGTTAAATTTGTTAGTGTGGAGATGGAATTGGCAGAACAGATTATTGCTGAGTCATTGATGTATTGGATGAGGTTAGCATTAGGGATGGCCTGGTAGAAGTCATTTATGAAAATATTAAATAGAAGAGGACCTAGAATTGAACCCTGGGGCACACCTGTGGGAGTACTGAGGAAAGGGGAAGTAGCTTTTTTCCACTTGACTGCTTATTGCCTATTTGAGAGGTAACTGTTAAACCAGTTGATAGAGGAGTGGGATAGATTTAGTTTAGAGAGTTTAATAAGGAGAAGGTTGTTAGAGATGGTGATGAAAGCCTTGGAAAGGTCCAGGATGAGGGTGGACAGAAAACGTCTGGAGTCTAGAGCCTTGTTAACAGTTTCTGGGAGGGAGAGGAGACTGATGGTAGTGCTATGGCCGTGCCTGAATCCATGTAGTGTGGGAGTAAGAAGGTGGTTATTTATGAGATAGGGTAAAAGTTGTAGGTAGATACATTTTTCGAGAAGTTTAGAAATGAGGGATAAGATGGCGATATGTCAAAAATTAGTGATAGTGTTGTTGTTGCCCCTTTTGTGAAGTGGAATAATAAAGGCCTTTTTTCCAGAGTTGGAGAACATGGCCTTCTGTAATTGACCAATTTATTAGAATGCAGATGGGAAAGGCAATGGCTTCTGCAGCTGGCTTTAGGAAGTAGGAGGAAATTTCATCAGTGGCATTGGAACATGGTTTCAAATTTTAAAGAAGTTTTTTTATGGTAGCTATTGGGATGGTGTTCCTGGACAAGGGAGGAGGGTGGGAGGTGGAGATACTAGAGGACGAAGGGATACTTGGAGGTAGGGGTTAGGAAGCAGGATTGTTAGTGAAGGACAATGTTAGTTTGGCTATGGAATCAATAAAGAAAGAGTTAAACTGGGTAGCTAAATCTAACTCGGAAGCATTTGGATTGGGGCAGGGGTTTTCTTTTTTAACTGGATTTAGGAGAGAGGAGATTCCATCCCAGAATTTTTTAGGGTTAGCATTATGGGTTAGTTTGAAGTGTGGAAAAATAGGCTCTGTGGTCTTAAATAATAAGTTTTTTTTATTTTGTTATGAAGTACTTCATGTTCATTAAGGGTGGTGGGAGTTTTATTTTTGTTTTAGCGTTTCCAAGCTTTTTCTTGGAGTCGCATGATGACTAACATATCTTTGATTAACCAAGGGACGGAGTTACTTTCAGGGGGGCAAAGGAGTCTAGCAAGTTTAAGAAAGTTATATTGAAATAGGTAACAACATTTTCTAAGGATAGTGTTTTTAGTGGGTTCCAGTTTATTTGTTTTGTGAGTTTGAGAATGTGTTAGGGTTAAAGTTTTTAGGGACTGAGTGGAGATAAAGGTGTGAGATAGTTGTAAGGAGGAGGAAAGACGGTGGGCAAAAGTGGGAAAGTAGTCACTGAGTGGGCCTGGAAGAGTACCATTATCAGAGATGTAGTGAGGATGATAAACTAGAATCCAGTCAAGGGTGCTTCCAGTTGTGAAGTTCTTGGAAGGTCTGGTTGTCAAACTGATGAGCTGAGAGAAGTTATAAAGGTTTATATTTAGAGAGTTTGTGGGAGATTGAATACTGGCCCAGTTATTGTTAACATCACCCAGTCATCGTAGTCTCATTAGTGATGTTGGTAGAGAACCAGGAGAGAATATCAGGACTGGGGCATTGTCTCCAGGAGCGATATAAAGGGTGACTATGCAAATAAGTTTATGTTTGTTTACCTGAAGTAGGGCTGCAATTAGTTCTGCATTAGCAAATTGAGGAATAGGTTTGGTGTAGCGAGTAGCAAAGAGGGATGATAAGTAAAGGAGAGCGACCCCCCCCCTTTTTTTGTGTATTCTGTCTTTTCCAATCATACAGTACTAAACATAATTTAATTGCTATCTAGCTAAGGATTTTCATGCTAAGTTGAAAAAGTTAGTTTGAATACAAACAATGTGATTAGATTAGACAGATGTTATTTTTAAATGCATTATACACAGGTTCATAGGCCTATAAGTAAATAATATCCAGTTAGATCACAAATGTTTTAAGCATACCCTGTAGGTTCATAGGTTAGTACTAGACTAACTGCCATTGCAAACCATTTTAAGCCTAGCCAGTTATCCCCTGTGAGATTCAAACCCTGTACCTTGTATTTGTAAGGCAAACACCTTAACCATTAGGCCACCCTCCCTTAATTGATCAGCTCTAATTTCTGCCTGACTCAGAAGAGAGAGAGAGCTGTGGTCTCTTTTGAAGTTTTAATATGCTGTTAAAGCAGAATGCAGGTAAAACACAAGGTAAAGAAAACAAACTACAGTATTTAAAATATACAAAATACAAAAAATAAAAGCAAACTAACCGTTCCTTCACAACAAAGTGTAGCAGAGTCTGGATGAGCCTTTCTGGTAAAGCTCAGAAATGTTTTATTTTACCCCTTAAATAGAAGGTTTAGTTCCTAGCTCCACCCCTTAGTTAACAAATGATTAACCTTAAGTGACGCCTTCTATCTTATGAATGAGTCCTTAATTGATCAGTTCTAATTTCTGCCTGATTCAGAAGAGAGAGAGAGAGCTGTGGTCTCTTTTGAAGTTTTAATATGCTGTTAAAGCAGAATGCAGGTAAAACACAAGGTAAAGAAAATAAACTACAGTATTTAAAATATACAAAATACAAAAAATAAAAGCAAACTAACCTTTCCTTCACAGCAAAGTGTAGCAGAGTCTGGATGAGCCTTTCTGGTAAAGCTCAGAAATGTTTTATTTTCCCCTTAAATAGAAGGTTTAGTTCCTAGCTAGCCAAGTTGAAGAGTTTCCTCCTGCTTCTTTTTTTTTCAAAACAGGTTTATTGTTTTAACATATAAGAGAAATATCATAACAATTTTATACAAGTAATTAAAAATAGGTATTATTATAATATTCAACAAAACAACTAAAGTATTTACAAAGACATCCACTACAATCAGATCAATTAATTAAACTAAAATACCGTGCTATTGAAATTAGAATTTTTTTAACAAATTTTGTAAATTATCCCATACAATATAATATGATGTTTTTCTAGTTGTTCTCATTCTAATTGTGCTTATTTCCATATGGCACATTATATTCATAACATTTTTAATTCATTGAATGAAGGAGGTGTATCTGAAATCCAATTTCTAGTTATTATTTTCCTGGCCACTGCTAGGATAGACCATAACAAAGGAAGCTTAATCTTTTTAACACATTGAGGTACAGGTGTGTTGAATAATATAAGAGACTTAGAAATAATGAAATTATCTGTAAAAAGAGCCTGCAAAATTCATTAATTGACTTCAGTATTCTTTCAACTTCATACAGTCATAAAACATATGAGCCCAGTCAGCATTAATTTCTACATTACATCTCTTACATAGATTATCTTTATTATTTATTTTATTCATCATCAAAGGTGTATAAAAAGATCTATGTAAAAATTTCCATGTATAAAGTCTCCAGACAATGGAAGATCTAGTTCTATAAGCAGATTCCAATATATATTGTTTATCTTGTTGAGTTGGTGGGTCCCCATTAATAGAGGTGAAATAATTCCAGTATGAATCTACACTGTGAAAAGTTTCTTGTCTGATAATTTTATGTATATATGAAAGTTTACCTTTATCAGAAACTTTATGCTGTAAATTTAATATCAAGTAATCAATCAGTTTTGGAATAGATTCTTTAACTGTTATAGACATTAGATCTATTCTATCAATGAGATGTTGTCTAAAGATCTGAACCTCTAACCAGCAAGTTTCTCTTAGATCAAATTCTTGTTTTAAGAAATCTAGATTTTTAACTTTATTATCAGATATCAGCTGATACCAGTACTTTAGATCATTATCTATAGCTAAATGAGCTCCTTCAGAAGTAGATGACATAAGCATACCCTGAGTATACATTATAGGGAATACAATAAAGTTCCATTCCCTATACTTAGGGTGCATGAATATAAAGTTACGATAACTAATAATAATATTTAATGGGTAACAAACCATATGTTTAGGTGTAATAGGTGAAGTACAAAATTCCTTTAGCAACCACAACATGGAGTTATTTACAATCATATTTTTATGTGTTAAGGAGAATTTCATGAAGTGCATACTAATTAGCTCCCAATAATCTTTCCATTTTGCGATATATGACTGATCTATTAATAAAGTAATAACTTTTATAATAGAAGAGATAATATATAAATTAAAGTCTGGAAAAGAAATACCCCGTTGAGACCAGCTATTAGTATGTTTCTTTAATGCAATCCTAGGTCTATTAGGTGCCCATAAGAAATTTAACATTAGTGTATTCAGTTTCTTGATAATTATTTTTGTAGGTGAAAGTATTATTGATTGTATTAAGTATAAAATCTTGGGGAATATTATCATTTTAATAATTGTAAGTCTCTCCTCCATAGTAAAAAACATATTATTCCAGGTATTAAAAAGATTTTGTATATTAAGAAAACAGGTATTATAGTTATTATATATAATAGATTTAATATCTTTAGATAGTATTATACCTAAATAAGTTATCTGACCTGAATTGGGTACATATTTAGTAAAATCACTAATGAGAATATTTTTTCGTGTGGATATAGGTAGTATTTTAGTTTTTTCTTCATTGAATATTAAACCAGAAATACTTTTAAAATTCATCATTTTATCAAATAAAGACTGCATAGAAGAATTAGATCCTGCTGATGTAATTAGAACATCATCTGCAAAAAGTTGAATTTTTGATGTTGTATTTTCATCTATTTCAAAACCCTCTATGTCAGTACTGTTTCTAATCAAATTAGCCCAAGGCTCCATTACTAAAGTGAATAATAGTGGAGAAAGTGGACATCCTTGCTTTGTACCTTTAAGAATGGGTATTTTTTGTGAAACATATGTTCCTACCTTAAAATAAGCCAGCGTTCCTTTCTATAAATGCTCAATTAAATTTACAAATGCATCAGAGAAGTTTGTGCATTTCAGTAAGGTAAACAGATAGTCCCAACTTACTGAATCAAATGCTGAACCTATATCAAGACTAATAAGTGTTAAATCTTTCTTTTTCCTATTTGCAAAATCAATTAATGTTAAAGTTCTTCTTATATTATCAAAAGTATTTCTATTTACAATGAAGCCCGTCTGATCTATATCTATAATGCCGGGATGATTGTCTTCAATCTATCAGCAAAAATACTCATAAACATTTTATAATCAACATTAAGTAATGAGATGGGTCGATATGAAGAACATCTAGTTGGATCTTTATTAGGTTTTAAAATTGGTGAAATAAATGTATATTGCCAAGATGGAGGGCTTATTAACTCAGTTTGGGCCAAAATAAAACCTTATGTATTAATGAATATGTAGTTTTAGAAAGGATTTTATATATCTCTGGTATAATACCATCATTACCCGGTGCTTTGTTTGATTTAAGCTTATTTATTTGTGTAATAACTTCTGTATATGAAATACTCTTGTCCAATAGTTTAATCTGTTGTTTATTAAGCTTTTATTCATGTTTGTGGTTATAAACTCCTTTATTTTATCTTTAGGTTCCATGTTAATGTTGTTATGGTTAATCTTGTGAAAGTGGTTTCTAAATTCATCCAGTATTTCTGGTATACTAGAAACATTCTTCTTTTTCCTTAGAGAAAAGATTTCTTTGATATGGTTTTGTTTATTCAATCTTTTGTTTTATTTTTAAGTCTATGTAAGTATTTGGGGCTTATTGAATAAGACAAAAACTTGTATTTCTCTAAAGTTATTTTAACTTTATGAGTTAAAATTTCTTTGTATTTCTCATTTAGTTTTGTTTATTTCTTCAATAACTTTCTTGTCCATAATATTTTCTTTATTATTATGTTTATAAGAGTCTAATTTACTTTGAATATCTAACAATTCCTTATCCCAAGATTTCCTTTTATTATTATACCATCTGATACTTTGCCCATATAGATATGATTTTAAGGCATCCCAAACATAGACAATGGAGACTTCAGGAGTATTATTTATGTCTAGAAAATGTTGTACTTCTGAAAGTATATATTCTTTATAGTCTTTTAGCTGAGTTAAGTATGCTGGTATCCTTTTGATCTGAACATTATGAGTATTTTTTATCATGAATTCAAAAATAATTGAGTTATGATCAGATATAGGACATGTCAATACTCCAGAGAGGGCGTCAGCAAAAAGTATCCAAAAAGCTCGGACACCAACAGTATATAATCCACCGTTTAATTGTTGAAAACACAAAACACCAAGGTAATAACAACGATAGGTTAAGCGCTTTCGTCTGATCAGCGTCAGACTTCCTCAGAACCATAATTTGAAATCTTACATTTGTATTTAAATACATTTTGGCGCCAACAACCTACAAGACAGTTACATCTTAAAGGGGCAACGCTCCTTTGGTATAACATACTGTTGAACATCCTATGTATATTTAAATAAATATACAATAACGTATAATAACATATAATAATACACGGAATCCTAATGCTTCTAAATGCATGGCTGAATTAAGATTCCTATAAATATAATACATTATACAAAACTACTCTATGTTCCCAAGTACAATACTACAATTTCCACATCCTAAAAATACACTTAAAACCAGTGCTTGTGACACTGACCAACCTATTCCCTCCAGTACCAATAAAATACGCATCTAACAATAATAAAGTATAAAAATATTGATTAACCAATTAACCAATTAACATGACATATGCATAAAAACGATGAAAGTTATTGGTGTACGTGGTACAAAGAATGACTGTATATTGTAGGATGGAATAATAATAATGGTAATAACCACAGTTTTAAGTTTGCCATCATTGACTTAATGGAAATGACAAGTAGTGAAGGTAACTGGAAGACAAGATTATCAGCTCTAGAAAGTAGATGGCAGATATTCTGTGATTCAACCACCAGTCCTGGGTTAAATGACTTCATTAGTATAAAACCATTCTTACAGTTGAACGCATGAGTACAGTATCACCAGTTAGTTGATCTGTGTAGTAGTAGATTGACATTTTACAAAACAGCTTGACAGTGTGGATTATTAATTTACACACTCTCTCCAAGTCTAATATTTAGGGTTAGGATCTCTATTTACTGATTTATTGTAATATACATATTTTTGTATTTTTATACTACTGTATCATCTCACTTTTAACATTTATATATGTGTTTTAAACATATTATAAAAATATTTTAAAAATATTTATCAACTACCCACCCTTGAACATGGATCTTCTTTAGTATATAGATATTTATTTAGTTATTTACTCTTATATTAGCTAGGCAGTACTCATCACAGTTTTTCTTCTTCTTCTTTTTTAAGTTGATTATTTTTGCCTTAGTAAGTTATCTGGAAGACATGTTAGTATTATTCCATCCTACAATATACAGTCATTCTTTGTACCACGTACACCAATAACTTTCATCGTTTTTATGCATATGTCATGTTAATTGGTTAATCAATATTTTTATACTTTATTATTGTTAGATGCGTATTTTATTGGTACTGGAGGGAATAGGTTGGTCAGTGTCACAAGCACTGGTTTTAAGTGTATTTTTAGGATGTGGAAATTGTAGTATTGTACTTGGGAACATAGAGTAGTTTTGTACAATGTATTATATTTATAGGAATCTTAATTCAGCCATGCATTTAGAAGCATTAGGATTTCGTGTATTATTATATGTTATTATACATTATTGTATATTTATTTAAATATACATAGGATGTTCAACAGTATGTTATACCAAAGGAGCGTTGCCCCTTTAAGATGTAACTGTCTTGTAGGTTGTTGGCGCCAAAATGCATTTAAATACAAATGTAAGATTTCAAATTATGGTTCTGAGGAAGTCTGACGCTGATCAGACGAAAGCGCTTAACCTATCGTTGTTATTACCTTGGTGTTTTGTGTTTTCAACAATTAAACGGTGGATTATATTATACTGTTGGTGTCCGAGCTTTTTGGATACTTTTTGCTGATGCCCTCTCTGGAGTATTGACATTTGGTACTTTTTGCAGATATAGGACATGAAATGATTTTGGAATTAATTAAATCTGTTACCATCTGGTTAGAAATAAAGACCCTATCTATTTTTGAATAAGTTTTGTATCTGTTAGAAAAAAAGGTGTATGGTAATGATTTTGAATCTATCTGATTATTAATATCATTCAAATGATAAGAATTAGCAAAATCATTTAAATGTTTTGCATTAGATGTAATTCTTCTTTTTCCTTATAGTGGTAGTATCACTTTCATGTAGTATACAATTAAAATCACCAGCTAAAATAATATCCCCTATAGAGAATGATATGATCTTATCAATATGATGTTTCACTGTATTAATACCAATTCCAGGTATCCAATATACATTAATTAAAGTGTAAGTCTTCCCATTAATTTGTATTGTAACCATACAAAACATTCCTTTGTCATCCTGAAAAGATTTAATGGTTTTAGGAATGGGCATACTTTTATTCCATAAAATATCCACTCCTCTTTTTTTCTGAGTGTGCTCTGAACTAACCAATACTGTATACTTATTAGTGGCTAGTTTATCAATATCTTTTTCAAGAGATGGGTTTCTTGCAGGAAGACTAGATTGGCCTTGTGTAAATTAATGTATCTTATTAGGCTTGCCCTTTTACATGGATTATTCAATCCATTAATGTTTAAAGAAATTCCTTTTAAAGATGTCATTTGGCATTTTTAAAACTCAAGAATCTTATGATCGAAATAACAAATAACAAGATAAATAATGTTACATCTCCTCTTTTAGGTGTACCTTTAAATATAGCTGTATTTATTAAATCTCTTATGGGATTTTGTATAGGATTCAATTTTGTTTGTAGTGACAATGAGTGTACAAAATATATTGTGGATGTCAAAACTATATACATATAACAATGAACAAGTGAAAATAATGTAAGGATTAAACCTTGCATCCAGCCTGGAGTTGAAAACTCCAACTTAGAGTAGTATTTACTACTCAAGTTAACCCCCTACCCTAAGCAGCAGTACCTCAGCTACCACCTTATCAATTTAATACTAGTTAAATTTAACTAAGGTTAACAGTTTTCAATTCAATTATCTATCAAGACAAAACTACACATTTGGTAAAACAGCATCATATAAACTAAAATAAACTTTTTTTTTTCTTAAAAAACTGTTCATACTACTATATAGATCTGTGTAATATATAACACTTGTATTCAAATAGCATTCAAATAATCTTGATGTTAGAAATCAAGAGGAGAGAAAATTAGGTTCTAACATTCATTTAAATCAAAAACTTTGGCTAATATGATTCAGACATTACATATATTAAGATGCATCTATTTTCTGTCATGAATACTATTAACAGCTTCCAAAAAAAAATCTTGAATTGTTTGTATATGAGCATTTACTTAAACTCATTATTGTCAATAGAGTAAAATATTGTATTCATAAAATTATTATAAATCATATTGCATAGTTATGCAAATTCTCAGAAACACTTGCATTATTAAAAAAAAAGCCATCACACACATACACACAGACACACACACACATACATACACACACACATACACACACAAACACACACACACACACACACACACACACACACATATATATATATATATATATATATATATATATATATATATATCTGATCTCACTGAGTTATGTCCTTGTTGAGCACTATCCTACTTGCTGTCCCTAGAATAAATCTGTCTGCTTTATAGAAAATAATGCACAGCAAACACATTTTAGTAACCAGATTTTACAATCATGCTAACCTACTGCTTTAAAATATATCACATGACATTTCTTCCAGAATAGAATTATAAAATTGTTTATGCTTGTCAATCAGATGAATTAAATGAATTATAATAAAGTATATGTTTGGAACAGAAGTTTTTAACACAGATTATTATGCTGCTGTTAAGTAGATTTTCAAAAATATTTAAATAAATGTTTCATTTTCTATGCCTTCTAAAATAAGACATTTACTTACTACAAGAAACTACATCATTTAAACTCATTATAACTGACATTTTATGAATAGAGTATTTTTCCTGAATCTGTGGTGTGTCAGCATGATAACTAGGTCAGAGGTTATACTAACTGATTTCAGTTTCTCTGTGAGAATTCTGTGAGTTGAAGCTTTTGAAGTAGTTCATGGACACTGTGCATGAGACAGCCCACATCCCAGATTGTCTCCCTTAACATTTTGGCGGGAAACTTATTAACACTTGTGTCAAACATTCATTTTGTCAATAGAGTAAAATATTGTATTCATAGAAATTATTATAAATCATATTGGATAGTTATGCAGATTCTCAGAAACACTTGCATTATTATATATAAAAAGCCATCACACTCACACACACACATACATACACACACACACACATACACACACACACACACACACACACACACACACACATATATATATATATATATATATATATATATGATCTCACTGAGTTGTGTCTTTGTTGAGCACTATACTACTTGCTGTCCCTAGAATAAATCTGTCTGCTTTATACAAAATAATGCACAGCAAACACATTTTAGTAACCAGATTTTACAATCATGCTAACCTACTGCTTTAAAATATATCACATGACATTTCTTCCAGAATAGAGTTATAAGATTATTTATGCTTGTCAATCAGATGAATTAAATGAGTTATAGTAAAGTATATGTTTGGAACACAAATTTTTAACACAGATTATTATGCTGCTGTTAAGTAGATTTTCAAAACATTTAAATAAATGTTTCATTTCTATGCCTTCTAAAATAAGACATTTACTTACTACAAGAAACTACATCATTTAGACTCATTATAACTGGCATATTTTATGAATAGAGTATTTTTCCTGAATCTGTGGTGTGTCAGTGTGATAACTATGTCAAAGGTTATACTGACTGCTTTCAGTTTCTCTGTGAGAATTCTGTGAGTTGAAGCTTTTGAAGTAGTTCATGGACACTGTGCATGAGACAGCCCACATCTCAGATTGTCTCTCTTAACATTTTGGCGGGAAACTTATTAAAACTAGTGACAAACATTCATTTAGTAGTGTAAATGCATGTAAACATGACAAAACCTTCACAATGTATTCCACAGACCATTACAGCCTTTTACTTCTTTTCAGAAAGAGAAACAAATTGAATCACAGCTTGCGATTAAATCTTCAGATATTTTGACTGGTTATGAAACAAAACATTATAACTGACATATTTTATGAATAGAGTATTTTCCTGAATCTGTGGTGTGTCAGTCTGATAACTATGTCAAAGGTTATACTAACTGCTTTCAGTTTCTCTGTGAGAATTCTGTGAGCTGAAGCTTCTGAAGTAACTCATGAACACTGTGCATGAGACAGCCCACATCTCAGATTGTCTCTCTTAACCTTTTAGGAAACTTATTAAAACTAGTGACAAACATTCATTTAGCAGTGTAAATGCATCTAAACATGACAAAACCTTCACAATGTATTCCACAGATCATTACAGCCTCTATGTAAGTGAAATTGAGCCTAAAATTACCAACAAGCAATAAAACTCAACATTCTTCTCCCAACTCAATTTTCATACAAATCCTATTATTCACTGTGCCCACACAATCAAAAGCATTTCTATATATTAATAAAGAAAAGAAAAAGAGAGTAGAAAATAAAAGGGAGTGAGGCAGAAATAAAAAAATGTAAGAGAAAGCTGTAAGTAGTATATACAATGGAATGTTACTTACTGTTTATATTAATAGAGTTAAAAATAAAACATATTATTTACTCTTATTTAGTTCTGATTATTATTAGTTAAAGCATAACAGATTATTTACAAACAGGCATAAGCAGTATAATCAAGAAAGTATAATTAGAAATAGCATTTGAAAAACTTATAAAAACTTTTACAAGGAATAAATATGTTATTATTCTATTAATGATATTTTCATTACTGTTCTCTCCCTGCCCTCCCCCACCCTTTACCCACTACATAATCTAAATAGAATGTCATTGTTTAAACAAAGAAAATAATAAAAGGAGAAGGAAAAAAGGTAAAGATAAAAAATGTATCAAATTACTAACCTTACTTCTTTTCAGAAAGAGAAACAAATTGAATCACAGCTTGCCATTAAATCTTCAGGTATTTTGACTGGTTATGAAACAAAACATTTCTTTGCACATAGAGAATAACTTTGATTAAATCTTTTCCAAAATATTTGTGGCTTTCTGGAAATGCAGGAACTATATTCAAAAGATTAATAATGAACTAAAATGATGAGAGAGAAAAAAACATATAACAAATCATTTGTTTTTTAGTCTCTTCTTCTTCTCTGAAGTCTTCCACAAAGCTTCAGTTGCCAATCTCTTTAATGAAGAACTAGCCCATTCCATTTCTTCTATTTTATCCAAAATCCTTTTTCTTTGACAAACAGTAAAGCAGAGTCTAAATCATCGAAAACCTTAGGACCATCAGGAAGGAAGATTTTAAGCTTGGCAGGAAACAGAAGGTATGTTTTAAACTGTGCTTTTTTAAGCTCCCTTATTAGTGGCAGAAAAACTTTTCTTTTAGCTATTACCATGGAAAAATAGTCATTGTCAAAACGCACAGTTGTCTCATTAATCTTAACAGGAGCTTTAGCCCAAGCAGATTTAAGAACCATCTCTTTATCAAAAGATTATAGAAATCTAACTATAACTGATCTAGGATATTTTTTGTTAGAGTTAGTATTAGCTATAGATCTATGTGATCTTTCGATACCAAAAGAGAATGCTTCTGGTAAGTCTAAAGTTTTAGCGAGCCAAGTTGTTAAAAAAGAAGTAATATTGTTACCTTCAATATTTTCTGGCAGTCCAAAAATCCTAATGTTATTGCGCCTAGATCTATTTTCCAGGTCATCCAGCTTTGTTTGTAAATGTGTATTTTGTTTCAGCAGAAACTCAATGTTGATTTCCTCTTCTTGGATTCTATTTTCCATGTCATTCACAGCTTCTTCTATGCCTGTCATCTGGTTCTTCTGTTGTTGCAGGTCTGTATGTAACAGGTCTATTTGTTTTGTAGTTCTTCTCTGAAGCTGTCTATTTTAGTATCCATTTTATCCATTTTATCAGTAAGTTGCTGGATTATAATTATCAGAGACTGAAGTTCTTTCTTGATGCTGGAGTCTTGAGAATTTGTCTTACTGGAGCTCATTTCAGACTGATAAACTGACAGGAAAATTTCCACAGTGATTTCTGACAGGAATATTGTTAAGATTTCCTTTCTTTTTTAGATATAGTTCAAGAACTATATAAAACAAACGTATTTAGAAAGGAAATTACTTCAAAAATTAATTTTTTAAGTAATTAATTCCTGTCAGTGTAATGAAATTGGTGGAGCTGAAGAAATCTGCTGCTATCCTGTGTTCATCCTTGGCCACGCCCTCTTTCCTCCTGCTTCTTGAAGGCAATATAGGTTAGACTTTGACAGAATTTGTGGATAATCATTTATCCATTGAGATTTATTTTAGAACTTGCAAAGGCACTACTTTATCTAATCAGACCTGGAAGTTTATCTCAGAGATGGAACATATACTAGGAAAATAATCTATTATCCAATGTGTTTTATTTATTTCCTGATAGAGAGGTAGGTCCTTTATAAAGCTGTTTATGAATTATTTGTTTTGAGAATGTGTACAAGATTATAGAAGGAAACATCATTTATATACTCAAAGGCTAAATATAAGTTGTCACTGAGAAATCTACAGAACAGAACACAAAGAAAGAGCTGACAGTCTGCAAGATTAGTGATGAATGTTGAAGCCAGTGATCATTTTTATTGGAAATTTGTAATATCTTTTGATGTGAATTATACACTTGTTTAATTTTTTTTTTATTTGCTCTTATTTGTTTACTTATATGTGCATTTCTGCTCGGAAAGTAGAGTGCTGATCTACATGGACCAATATCAAGTGCATCCTGTCAAACATACGAAAAGCAAAACATAGTAGTATACAAGTGGTATAGACATTTGGTTAGACAAGCAACACAGAAACTTTAAAAAACACAATATTTGAAAGTGTTTACATTGAGAACAGGGATTTGTAGACAGGAAAAAAGAAATGAATATGGTGTGGAAAGCTATATATTTACCATGTCATGGATGTTACACTCTTTCAAAGTTCATTTGTTGGTGATTTAATCATGTCTGCCCATGGATTCTCCCCCTCTTTCAAGACATTCTCATGTCAAAATGGACATTGCATAAGACAGGAGCAAAAAAAGTGGTGGTACCTCCTTGAGATCTTAATTTTTTAGTGGTGAAGCTAACAGTTTCTCCATTTGAACCAGCTCATCTGGCTGGCCTGAGTTAGCATGCTTATAATGCATACTGTGTATACACTACACTATGGCCTTCTCTGAGAATGTATGTTTGAAGCTGTGATCTGTATTTGGAGTAAGTATTTAGATGTTTTAGTTATACTGAAAGGGATGCCCATATTTAAGAATTACAGTGGGTAAGCTGTGTTTGTGCAGGTAAGGGTTGTTTTGGGACTCTGTAGTACTAGGCTGAGGTGTGCCTGATTCCTAAGGATGTAGACTTGGATTTTCTCTTTAAGTTTGGAACCTGGGGGGGGGGGTCTAGTTGCAGCAGTTTAAATAACATGGAGCTAACTAAAAGATACACTTTGTTTAACAACAGGTGTTTTAAAGTACATGCCAAAGGGTAGCATTATAGGTTCATAGGTTCACAGGTTCATACTAGGCTATCTGCCCTAGGGCATTTATAAGCCTAGCCAGAGTATGTTTGGCTTTCACCACCCATTTTAAATTAATTTTGCTATGCCCTTTTTCGAGGTTAGTATACTGTGCCTCTGTCTAACAGTGACACAGAAGTGATACCCGGGGTAAACCTACGATCTCCCATCCACTCATCAAGATTCCTCTTGAAGAGAGTCAATGAGGGACTCTGCCTAACCTGGACTGGGATTTTATTCCAGAGTGAAGGGAGCCTCTGGGTTATGAATCTGTCCCTCCAGCATGTCCTATTTATTTCAGTGCTGAGGTTCAAGTCTCTCGAGCACGTAGCTCGATGGGATTTGGATTTTTTGAGGTGCAGCATGTCCCTTAATTCCGGGTTGGACATGGCTTTATACGTCAGGCACAGATCGCCTCTGAGCAGCGGAATGCCACTGAGTAGAGCTGGAGTTTCTTCAACCGGGCAGCATATGGCATCTGTTTGAGCCCTTTGATCCTCTTGGTGAGGTACTTTTGGGGTCTTTCCAGTTGCTGCAGGTGTTTGGTAAGGTACATCCCAAAAGGGGCATTATACTCGATTATGGGCCTGATGAGGGATGAGTAAAGAGGCACGATGACCTCCCCTAATCTAGATGTGAATCCCTTCATGATTAGGTGGGCTATATAAAATGTTTTTCTAACCACTTTGGCCACATGGTTGTCAAATGAGAGATTGCTATCAACTTGGGTCCCCAGGTCCCTAATTACTTCTTCTGTACTTAATGGATTACCACCTATGTGGTAATTTGTGGGCACTTTGTTTTGCGAAAGGGGATGACTATACACTTTTTGGCATTTAGCTTGAGGCCATGGCTCTGGCACCAGTTGTCTGTTTCTATGAGGCGCTTTTGGAGGATGCTTGTGTCGGCTGGAGAGTCGATTATTGCGCCCAGTTTGCAGTCATCTGCGAACTTGGTCAGCCACAGTCCTTCCGTGTTGGCCTGTACCTCCGAGAAATATATACCGAACAAGAGAGGTCCCAGGACTGAGCCTTGTGGGATGCCACTTGTAACTGGTTTGGAGTCTGACATGGCTCCAGCAATTCTAACTATGTGGGTTCTGTCCTTGAGCCAGGTTGCAACCCATCTAGTGACATAGGGGGTTATATTTAAGCTGGTGAGCTTATCTATAATGCCTGAGTGGGGTATTGTATCGAAGGCTTTTGCGAGGTCCAGGTAGGCTGTGTGGACCACCTTCCCTTTGTCAATGGCTTTGGTGATGGTTTCAAAGAAGTCGACCAGGTTTAAGAGGCAGGATCTGCCCTTAACAAAGCTGAACTGGGTAGGATCCAGTGTCCCCAATATCTTTATTTATGAGGTCCATGATGATCCTTTCCATAGCTTTGCAGACCAAGCTAGTCAGGCTTATGGGGCAATAGTTTCCAGGGTCCGTTGAGGCACCACCTTTGTGGAGAGGGACCACTGTTGCTGTACGTCACTCTTTGGGTACATATCCTGTAGTAAGGCTGAGATTGAACAGTAGTTTTATGCTTGGGTTTAGCTCTTCTTGGAGTTCATGTAGGATGCAGCCCGGGACACCGTCTAGTCCCATTGATGCTGTGTTTTTTGCTTTGGAGAGGGCGGCTCTTACCTGAGCATTTGAGATGTCAGTGGGGCAGCACTCTGCTGGGATAGATATTTGCCCTTTTGGTGGGGAGGGGGGGAGAAGTTTGTGCTGAACCTGTCAGGTAGAATGTTGGCAATGTCTGTGGGTTCGGTGTATTTTTTTGTCATTTTTGACTAATTCTGAGCATATCTGGGAATTCCCACCCAGGTTCCTAATATAACTAAAGAAAGCCTTGTGATTATCCTTAGTGTCCTGTGCAATTTTTCTCTCAAAGCTGGCTTTAGATGATTTTATGAGTGCCCGTAGTTTTTTGCTAATACTGATCAGAGATGCCTTCCCTTTTTGGGATTTTGCTCTATCATGTAGTAGCTTCCTCCTTCTATTGTATAGTTTGTTTATGGCTGGGGTCCACCAGACAGGACGTCTGCCTTTGGAGGATTGGGTCTTGGTTTTATTTGGGATTGCATGATCCATGCATTCCTGAAGGTGTTCATAGAATGCATTTATAAAGGATTCTGTGGTCTGGGCCGTATTTTTCACAGGTCTGGGGGCTTTGAAGGATTCCACCTCGGTTTTGAGGAGTGTGAAATTTGCTTTAGAGAAGTTTTTCACTGTGGTTTTCTGGGCAGGGGGTGGGGTCGGGATGTGAATATCCAGTTGGATTAGTTTATGGTCTGATATTACCAGTGAGGCATACACTTCTGGTCTGGAGCATAGAGTCTCCATGTTGGTGATGATCAGGTCCAGTATGTTTTCCCCTCTTGTGGGAGTTTTAACAAGTTGTTCCATAGCATTTGAGTTTATGAATTCTAGGAACCTTTGGGCTAGGGTGTTGGAGCTAGAGTAATGCTCCCAGTCTATGTTTGGGTAGTTGAAGTCGCCCAGTATAATGGTGTTTGGAGAGACCTTCATATTTTCCAGTGTTCTCAGGAAGGCCAAGTGGTGTTCCTTGGTTTGGGAGGGTGGTCTGTAGCAGGCTATAAACTGGAAGGCAATTTTACCTACTGTAAGTTGCACATGGATAGTCTCTGATGCTTCGTGCTGTGCCACCAACCTGGAGATGTGGGTATCTTTGATGAATATTGATACTCCCCCTACTTTTGTAGTTCGGTCCAAGTTTTGGGGCCGAAAAGCATGGTATGAGGTATAACCTGGTAGTGCTGGGGTGCTCTCGGGAGCCCTGAACCAGGTTTCTTTTACTGCTTAGATATCGATGTTCTCCATGCTAAGGAGAGTTTCGAGTGCATCCATCTTGAGGTTCAGACTTCTGGCATTGAGTAGCATTACTCTTAGTTTCTTATCTCTTGTGATACCTATGGAGGTGGGTTTGTCTTTTGAGCCTTGCCTAAAAAAGGCACTATGGAGGTAGCAAGAGCCTTTGCCAATATCCGAAAGCCCAGGGGTGACAGCTGCAAGCCATCCGTAGCGAAGCATCGTGGCTTGTCAAGCATATCATCCCAGGCTGACAGGCATTGGATCCCCTTTGAATGACACCAATACTTAAGCCAATTGTTGAAATTGATCATCTTGTCTTCATATTGTGGCATCATTCTTGGTGAGGGTAAGATGCTACTCAAGGTCATGCTGGCCTGGGCTACATGCTCAGAGAGCTCCTGTATGTCTCTTTTCATGTAGTCCAGGGAGGTACGTCTCAGGTCATTCACACCAGCATGGACAATGACTGAGTCATATTTGTACTTGCCTTGGAGTGACCTTAGTGCTTGTGTTATGTGGCGGATCCTAGCACCCAACAGGCTGCTCACCGTGACCTTCTCCTTGTTCAGCCTGGTGAGCGGGACGTCAGTGTGCCTGACGATAGAGTCATCTGTTATAAGTGTATCAGGTGTGTTGTTTAGCCTTAAGGGCTGTGACTGTTCAGCACACTGGCTTTGTGAGATATGTGTTGCACGTGTTTTGTTTTGGGGTAGCGGTTGCTTGGGTGTCTGCTTTGGAGGTCTCTGCTGCTTAGGCAGATCTTTATTTAGAGCCTCCGAGTATGTTTTTGTGTGATTATGTGTTTGGTTTGCTGTCGTGGTAGGTCTATGTGAGACTGGAATTGTAGTGAGTGTGGTTTCCTTCTCCTCCTGACTGGTTATGCCAGTACTGAGTTGAGAGAGCTTAGCATCCAGTTTGGCTATATGGTTGCATCTCTCACATGTGTTGGAATTTGTTGGGAGGAGGAGAGGGTTGTCTGTGTACATGAGGCAGTTGTAACATTGCCTCAAGATTCCCAGATTCACCAGCTGGACCGGAGAGGAGATTGACAACTAACCTTTGGACATGCTAGAATAGTATTGGGAATTCCTTTATAATTGAAAACAAGGGCCAATGGGGAACAAGGTACTCAAGGGGAGTTTGTGAGGGAGTAGTGCTTTTAATTTTTTAGTGCTGACTTATATAATTGCTTAGTGAGCAAGTGCCAGGTAACTTAAGTGCAATGTGTTACAGGTAACTTAAATGTAAAAGCGACAAACAGTAACTTTCTTTCAAGTGAAACAAGGAAATAAGTACAGTAAGCAATGCAGATATCACTAGGGATCCACATAAGCGCTGAAAATCCACGTTTTAGGTGGAATTAGCGTTCCAGGGAAATAACAAGCAAACAAACAACAAGCATACAAACAAAGCTATATTCAGCAGGCCTGGATCTAGTCTATGCTACAGCAAACAAGGTGTACCAATTTCAGTAAGAAACAGTTCAAATATGCAGGCGCTATAAACCTTTAACCAGAAATTCCCAGCTCAGAAGGGCAGAGTCCAGCCTCTCCTCCCACAAGAGTGCAGACCACGAACCTTCTTAATGTAAAATAACTGGCCTGAAGCCCAAGTGCTTAAACCAGAACTAATACACTTTTAGAATAACAGACACTGAGCTCTCAATCAGCAGTTCCCAACTTAGAAGGATGTAAGCTACCTGTCCTGCCACCACAGTGCATGCCACAAACCTTCCTAATGTAAAACAACTGGTCTGAAGCCCAAGTGCTTAATCCAAAAGACATAGAATGATAGCTATACTTTAATCAAGTTACTACCAAGCAGTAATAAATACAATTGAATACTTTAAAGAATGCCTGGATTAGTGCTCAAGTTATACAAACAAAGCTAGATTCAGCAGGCCTGGATCTTGTCTATGCTACAGCAAACAAGGTGTACCAATTTCAGTAAAAAGCAGTTCAGATATGCATACACTATAAGCCTTTAACCAGAAATTCCCAGCTCAGAAGGCCAGAGTCCAGCAACTCCTCCCACAAGAGAGCAGACCATGAACCCTCTTAATGTAAAATAACTGGCCTGAAAGCCCAAGTGCTTAAACCAGAATTAATACACTTTTAGAATAACAGACACTGAGCCCTCAAACAGCAGTTCCCAACTTAGAAGGATGTAAGCTACCTGTTCTGCCACTACAGTGCAGACCACAAACCCTCTTAATGTAAAACAACTGGTCTGAAGCCCAAGTGTTTAAACTAAAAGGCTTAGAATGAGTTACACCAAGCAGTAATAAATACAACTGAGTACTTTTAAGATGATGCAAAAGCAAAATAAAGTAGGAAGAAACACAAATACAGTAAAAGCAGATAAATTTTTTTTTTTTTTTTTTTGTTAGAAAAGTAGCAAAAGCAGTAGTAAAAACAATTCTCATGCAGTGCAAGCTGGCACACTTGAATATGTAGCAATATTAGTCCACACAGTTTGAAAAAATGTAATTAAATTAAAAAGGACTAAAAGCAAGTGCAGAAAGGGTTTATTAGGTAGAATGCGGTAAAGAGATGGGACTGGGGGAGTGTCCTAGATCAAATCTATAGTGGGGTGGGCACTGCAAAAGCCACCAAATTTAAACTATGGCCAAGAACAGGGAGGCGGGGGGGGAAACCAGTTTCAACACAGATGTGAGGAATGTGCAAATTATAAAGCCAAAAAATATATACTGATCTCTATATATTTGTAGAGTAGTAAGACAACAGATATCTAAGCAACAATTTAGGTCTATAATACAGAATAATACAGAAAAATATACTCAGCTCTATATATTTGCAGATAGTCTTGTAAGGCTGTCTCTCAAACTAAGGTTCCAGTTTGAATGCAGATTGTTAGTATATTAAATAACAGGACTAATGAAGAATTAGTATAGGGGATAGGATGTTTGACATGTATGGACTTAGAAGAGGATCCCCTGGAAATTAATTGAATCAGATTAAAAGATTTCTTAACCATGGTTGAGACATGATAGACAAAAGAAAGTAAAAAGATATGGAGTTATCCACAAAGGTACCTAGATTTCTGATGTTAGTGTTCAATTTGATGGATATGTTATTCATGTTGTAGTTTGTAGAACAGCTATTTTTTTACCAAATTTATTGAA
>NC_056741.1:95247263-95257370 GCF_019279795.1 Protopterus annectens | reverse complement strand
AAAAAGTATCAATGTCACCTTTAGAAGGATTGTCCAAAGTAACCTGCGTTCCATTTTCAGGAGCCATAAGAGCTACTTGTACCACTACCAATGTGGTGTACATGGCATCATGTTCTGTATGTCCTGCATACTACATTGGTAAGACTACGCGTAGACTTAAGGACAGGAATATTGAACACAAGTCAGAAATCAGGAGGCAGTATACTCAGAATGCCTTGTATAAGCATATTGAGACGTGTGGGGACAGGCATACATTTAGATTTAGAGTTATTGATTTGGTGATTCCCTCACTCAGATGTGGTGATATTAATAATTTTCTTGAAACTAAAGAATATCAATGGATAGTACGTTTGGGAGCTGATAGTCCTCCTGGCCTTAACAGTACAGTAAGCATTAAACCTATTCTTGTTGGATTACAACGTAGGTTGAAATGATATTTTTATCAACCTGTGCACATGAGCATGTTTATACATTGATGTTAATAAGTGCATCTGTTGTGTACATGTATGTGTACACCTATGTTTTAATGTTTTTAGAGTTTGTATTAAAACATATAGGTATATATGTATATTTTATATTTTTATAATTAAGCATATATATGTGCTAGATTTAGATTCATATTGCTTTGAAATTTGATCATATATATGCATATGTGTAGCTTCTTTTTTAACAAATGTTTTCTTGCAGTATGTTTCTTTAAATAATTTTTTAAACTGCACATTTAAATAGGTCATGTGACTTTGGCTGCAGTCACATGACTACTAGGCCTGTATAAAAGCAGTTGCTTTGTGTATATGTATGTATTTAGTATTGAGAAAGGGTTCATACCCGAAAGCTTTGCGTTATAAATTGATATGACATGCACATCCCAGGCAATGTCCATGTGAAGGACTATCAAACACAGACATGGCATAAATTGCAAAGATATGGCCATACACATTGGTAACCAGGATGTCAGGGCAGCTCATGCAGTAGCCATCTGTGTGGGACATTGCAGACATTACACCCCTGCACTGCACACCATTATCGGTTGAAGCGGTGCCAAGGAGTACCCCTCACCCAGGATTGTACAGCCATCTTGCACAGCCAACCACTACACACCCATGCAGCAATGCATACATGCATATCAGTACTGGTACCTTGTGTCTGCGTGTGGGTTATGATGCTCCCAGCCACAGTCACTCACAGTATAACCCTTGTTGGCATACCAACAGATGTTAAACACTTTCACATGCCCTAGCCCATAGAACCTCCAGATATCCCCTGTGGTGCATGTAGTCCTGTGCATTACTGCAGTGTGGCAAACAAAGTAGTTAGGTTGGGTATTTGTGGCCCTAGCAAAGAGTGTCATTGCGAGTCCATTAGAGAGTGTGGTTGTGTGACAATGGCATCCGTTCACATGGACAGGCATGTGTGCCACACCTAATGTATGTCTACTATATCTCTGTTGCAGATGTCTCTCACCTACACACATATGTTAAAGCACAGCAACATGTCGGCTTTGTGGCACATGTAGTAAGGTCATGCACATGTAATAGTAATGACTAGTCATTCAGGGGTTTGACCCCTGTACTATTAGGCGTGTGGCAGACAATGCTTAGGGTTAGGTCTCCAAGCCCTTTTCTGGTGTACTTTACCTGTCCCACCCACACACTCTCTGGTGGATGTGGAGGTGTACACCTGCTCAGCAGCAGCATGTGTATTGTAAATGATGGACATGATCAGGTGATGGCCTCTGCACTTATTGCATTTCTCCTCTAGCTGATTGCATGTGAAACAGCTGTGATGGTATTCCCATTGCCATTCGCATGATAAACACAGTACACTATCTAGGAAAAACATGTTGGTATTTGGCCATGACAGTCAATGTGAGTGGTACCTGGATGTGGCGTTCTGAATCGGCATCACAGATGATATCTGGATGTACCTCAAACATCATACAGAGTGGGAAATAGCCTGAAGACAGGAGGGTGATGTGCCACACATGACTACAACATGTAAGTGTAGCTATGCTGCATTGAGACTACTGCCTGTTTAAAATGTTGTGTGTAGTAATGGCTATTCTGCATGTTTTAATACAGACATGACAGTACTCTGTTCATGAGGGACCCCCTTCTGTAGGGCCATCTGTGAACTGGTCAGTGTGTGGAGCCATTTGTTTCCTGTGTTACACACTGAATACACATCTGTTCACAGCAGGAGCATAATGTGATGTTTGCAGACAGTACATGATGATAGGGATGTGTTACTGCCATTGCATCCTTGACTGGACATATGTCACATAAAACAGTGGTATGACAGACACTGTCTGGGGTTCCCAGTGACAAGCCAATAATGGGCAACTGTTCATAGCTGCGGTCACATGTCTACTGCACATTGTACAGATGGCATGCAGTATATATGCATGTGTTGTGCTCCCTCTGCAAATGTATACCATCTGTTGTGTTGGGTTGATGATGATATCTATGCATACAATTGTAGGTAATCCTGTATGCTGTTGTCTATCACTAAGCGATATGTGGGTTTAAACTGCAACACCATAGGCTGAATGGGTTGGGAGGTCCGGGCAGATCCTCCTGTCCCGCTTCAGCTGACCATGGCACTGGGCACCAGCACATCTGGGGCCCAGCCTTGGACATCAACCTCTGTTGGCTCTGCACCACTTTCTGGTGGTATCATCACTGAGGATGGGGCATGTCCCTCCTGGGAGCAGGACCAGAAAGGTACATGTCTGCTATCGTGTGGTCCCGGACGTGTTGCGTTGGGGGCTCACTAAGGGGTTCCGAAGCCAGATACACAAGCTCAAGGGCAGAGTGTCACATTTACAGGGTGATGCTGTTCCTCCTGGACAGCCCCAGGCACTGCCTACTTTGCAGCTGTTTAGGTGCAGTGGCGGCTGCCCAAGGCTGGGGACCTCTGTCCCACTGTTCCCATGGGCTTGTGAATGCCGAACACCCATCCCCGTCTGAGGTGTATCCCCCCACATGTGTCATATACCAACCCTGTATGCTGTCTTGTCTGTGATCCTACCCTACGTATCCTCCACAGCCATTCCTACACTCCTTCCCCTACATCCGACCCTCACCCTACGGAAACATAAGGCCAATCAGCTCCTAGGACAACATCTGCCCTATACATAGCTGTCCTTTTCACACACGTGCCCACTGGACACATGCACCCTTGTAATATGCATCACAACATACTCCTGTTATCCTCACCCCTGTCCCTCAGGCGCACGATCCTGGTATGCACATCACTCCTAAATGGTCCAGGTACATGTGATGAGGATGACCCCATTGTACACACAACACTACCATTCCCTCTATGGCTACCCCATTTAACTTTATCATGATGAGGATGTTGCACACAACACCGTGCATGAGTACTGTTCACACATAATGATTGGGCAGGTACTGTTGTGTTAATGTACATTACATGCATAGAGTGATGTATACGGCCAATGTACAACTGTTTGCCTGTATAAATGACACATTTCTGTCTGAGGGAGTCTTGAGATTACATAGAACAACACCGCTACATAATACAGGTGTCGCTGGTGTTTCCCATTTTATTCATTTGTAATGTTTTGTTGCCACATGGTATGTTCCTAATATATCTCTATATATCTCTATATATGTATGTACCTATATGCTGGACATAACCACTCACATATACATCTACATGATGGGATACATTTCTATACTGCTGAATGACTGCGCTGTATGATATGTTTGTGGTACTGTCTGTTGTCTGTGTATCTGCCATGGCATATTGGTAAATCACATTAGCTGTGTGTGCAGGGTCCTGGTTCCAAGCCTTGCAGAGGACGTTTATTTGGTCACAGGATAAAACAAGGCCATTGGATACGAAGGGAGTAAGGCACTTTAAATCAGTTGGGAGCGGGTGTGCATGGGTTTGCGTGGTGTTAAGCAATGCTAACCTCTGTTTACAGCTTCTTACACTTGGTTAGCCTTTACATTGCTTTACCAGTGCAATACTCACATACTGGTAGCCAAACAAGCTTACACCTGCTCTCTCCCGCACTTGGAAATGCACCCACATTGGTGCTTGCATCTGACACTCACACCCACTGGTGGGAGCGAGGACCACAATATTACCTTGTGATGCGTATTACATCGGATTACATGCCTACAGTATCGGAAATGGCTGCCCATTAGGCGACGGCATGCCATTCGACTGTATGGAATCGGTGGCCTGTCCAGTGATTTATTCATATTATTTGTGTGCTCCTCTTATAATCTTCTCCCATCTGGCTGATACATGGGAACCGAGACTCTTCAATACAGACAAGTAATTGGGTTTTGGGACCCACATCCATCGGCTGAGTCATGCTACCGCATACCTATTATAGGGTTGCCACCTTTTCAATTGCCCAAAGTGGGACTTTTATGTAGAAACGTCCAATTTTGCAGGGCAAAACATACCCACAGCCAGTACAAAGGGAAGAACTTCACTGTTTTGCCTAAATAAAAGCTTATACTTGTAGCATTATAGTTGCTTATTCTGTTTCGTATAACATTTAGGTGTTTCAGATACAAAATAATTGTTTTATGCAACTACTACAGACAATATAGGAAATTTCTGTCCTAATATCTCAGAACATTTGCCATATTTTCAATTATTTGGCAGGACACAACTGCCCAAAGGGACTGTCCCTCGCAAAGGTGGACAGGTGGTAACCCTAACCTATTCTATCATCTTTCTAAGGTAGTCAGCAGAATTTGCGCTTTCTGTCACTATCAGACCTCTCATACGAATGGGGAAGAATGAACACTGAATCAGGGACACTGCATAACAACATCAGAGACACATTTAGAAGTTTGGTGCTATTAACCTGACACATACAAATTGTCTGAGGTGCATGCTGTTTATGACTCTTACATGTTGTCATTATTCATTACGTGTATTCCACCACCTTTCCCCCTAATATCACTAGTTCTAGGAGGGTTTAGGTGGGACAGAGTTAGATTTTGAGTCGTAATCACGGACGTCCCTGGTATTCGGGGACAGTTCTATGGTATGGTCCCTATGTGTTCGCCCAATAGTTTATGGACTATCCACTGGATGTGCTGTTAGGAGTTGGGAGGTATGGGTGTCTGCTATGCCCACATTGGAATATTACTTACATTCATGAGGCAGTCTTAATATGGCTTTGCCAGCCAACACCTGCACGCCTAAGCCCATAATCGCATACCCATAGTTTCCCTACCTGCCACTCCTCTATAGCACTCATCCTTACTGTGGGCACAGGTGGGGTATAAACACACCACTGCACACTGCCCACTCTCCCCGTGTCGTGACACATGTCGTACATTGTGTCGACCCATGTGTTATCAGGCTTGCACAACCTGCTGGTCCGTGTACATCTACAGCCTGGTCAGAGAAATCATTACAGGGCCTGGCTCCAGTCATTAATTTTTGGTGTCCCACAAGGGACATTGATGTCTATGTTTCAAGTGTAGACCTTGCAGATCTCTCCCACAGGTAGTTTCCTGCCAGTAGTCTGGGAAGCAGTGTTGTATTTCCCTTTAATGTGTGTCTGTATATCTCTCCGGCCTAGCTGAGGGGGATGGGGTGGGGGGGTGATGCTACGTGTTACACGTTTGTTTATTGGACTTCCCACCAACATATGCCCGGCCTGTGAACATAGGTTCATAGGTTCATACTAGGCTATCTGCCCTAGGGCATTTATAAGCCTAGCCAGAGTGTGTTTGGCTTTCACCACCCATTTTATATTAATTTTGCTATGCCCTTTTTCGAGGTTAGTATACTGTGCCTCTGTCTAACAGTGATGATAAGTGATAGCCGGGGTAAACCTACGATCTCCCATCCACTCATCATGATTCCTCTTGAAGAGAGTCAATGAGGGACTCTGCCTAACCTGGACTGGGATTTTATTCCAGAGTGAAGGGAGCCTCTGGGTTATGAATCTGTCCCTCCAGCATGTCCTATTTATTTCAGTGCTGAGGTTCATGTCTCTCGAGCGCATAGCTCGATGGGATTTGGATTTTCTGAGGTGCAGCATGTCCATTAATTCCGGGTTGGACATGGCTTTATACATCAGGCACAGATCGCCTCTGAGCAGGCAGTATGCCACTGAGTAGAGCTGGAGTTTTTTTAACCGGGCAGCATATGGCATCTGTTTGATCCCTTTGATCCTCTTGGGGTCTTTCCAGTTGCTGCAGGTGTCTGCTAAGGTACATCCCAAAAGGGGCATTGTACTCAATTATGGGCCTGATGAGGGATGAGTAAAAAGGCACGATGACCTCCCCTGATCAAGATGTAAATCCCTTCATGATTAGGTGGGCTATATAAAATGTTCTTCTAACCACTTTGGCCACGTAGTTGTCAAATGAGAGATTGCTATCAACTTGGGTCCCCAGGTCCCTAATTACTTCTTCTGTACTTAATGGATTACTACCTACGTGGTCATTTGTGGGCACTTTGTTTTTGCCAAAGGGGATGACTATACACTTTTTGGCATTTAGTTTGAGGCCATGGCTCTGGCACCAGTTGTCTGTTTCTATGAGGCCCTTTTGGAGGATGCTTGTGTCAGCTGAAGAGTCGATTATGGTGCCCAGTTTGCAGTCATCTGCGAACTTGGTCAGCCACAGTCCTTCCGTGTTGGCCTGTACCTCCGAGAAATATATACCGAACAAGAGAGGTCCCAGGACTGAGCCTTGTGGGACACCACTTGTAACTGGTTTGGAGTCTGACATGGCTCCAGCAATTCTAACCATGTGGGTTCTGTCTTTGAGCCAGTTTGCAACCCATCTAGTGACATAGGGGTTTATATTTAAGCTGGTGATCTTATCTATAATGCCCGAGTGGGTTATTGTATCGAAGGCTTTTGCGAGGCCCAGGTAGGCTGTGTGGACCACCTTCCCCTTGTTAATGGCCTTGGTGACTGTTTCAAAGAAATCGACCAGGTTTAAGAGGCAGGATCTGCCCTTAAAGCTGAACTGGGTAGGATCCAGTGTCTGTAGGTCCCCAATATCTTTATTTATGAGGTCCATGATGATCCTTTCCATAGCTTTGCAGACCAAGCTAGTCAGGTTTATGGGGCGATAGTTTCCAGGATCCATTGAGGCACCACCTTTGTGGAGAGGGACCACTGTTGCTGTACACCACTCTTTGGGTACATATCCTGTAGTAAGGCTGAGATTGAACAGTAGTTTTATGTTTGGGTTTAGCTCTTCTTGGAGTTCATGTAGGACACAGCTCGGGACACCGTCTGGTCCCATTTATGCTGTGTTTTTTGCTTTGGAGAGGGCGGCTCTTACCTGAGCATCTGAGATGTCAGGGGGGGCAGCACTCTGCTGGGATAGATATTTGCCCTTTTGGTGGGGAGGGGGGGAGAGTTTGCGCTGAACCTGTCAGCTAGGATGTTGGCAATGTCTGTGGGTTTGGTGTATTTTTTGTCATGTTGGACTAATTCTGAGCATATCTGGGAATTCCCACCCAGGTTCCTAACATAACTAAAGAAAGCCTTGTGATTATCCTTAGTGTCCTGTGCAATTTTTCTCTCGAAGCTGGCCTTAAACGATTTTATGAGTGCCCATAGTTTTTTCCTAATACTGATCAGAGATGCCTTCCCTTTTTGGGATTTTGCTCTATCATGTAGTAGCTTCCTCCTTCTATTGTATAGTTTGTTTATGGCTGGGGTCCACCAGACAGGACGTCTGCCTTTGGAGGATTGGGTCTTGGTTTTATTTGGGATTGCATGATCCATGCATTCCTGAAAGTGTTCATAGAATGCATTTATAAAGGATTCTGTGGTCTGGGTCGTATTTTCCACAGGCCTGGGGGCTTTGAAGGATTCCACCTCAGTTTTGAGGAGTGTGAAATTTGCTTTAGAGAAGTTTTTCACTGTGGTTTTCTGAGCGGGGGGGGGGGTCGGGATGTGAATATCCATTGAGATTAGTTTATGGTCTGATCTTACCAGTGAGGGATACACTTCTGGTGTGGAGCATAGAGTCCCCATGTTGGTGATGATCAGGTACAGTATGTTTTCCCCTCTTGTGGGAGTGGCAACAAGTTGTTCCATAGCATTTGAGTTTATAAATTCTAGGAACCTTTGGGCTAGGGTGTTGGAGCTAGAGTAATGCTCCCAGTCTATGTTTGGGAAGTTGAAGTCGCACAATATAATGGTGTTTGGAGAGATCTTCATATTTTCCAGTGTTCTCAGGAAGGCCGAGTGGGGTTCCTCGGTTTGGGAGGGTGGTCTTTAGCAGGCTATAAACTGGAAGGCAGTTTTACCCACTGTTAGTTGCACATGGATAGTCTCTGATGCTTCGTGCTGTGCCACCAACCTGGAGGTGTGGGTATCTTTGACAAATAATGATACTCCCCCTCCTTTTGTGGTTCGGTCCAAGTTTTGGGGCTGAAAAGCATGGTATGAGGTATAACCTGGTAGTGAAGGGGTGCTTACGGGAGCCTTGAACCAGGTTTCTGTTACTGCACAGATATCGATGTTCTCCATGCTAAGGAGAGTTTTGAGTGCATGCATCTTGAGGTTTAGACTTCTGGCGTTGAGTAGCATTACTCTTAGTTTCTTATCCCTTGTGATACCTATGGAGGTGGGTTTGCTTTTTGAGCCTTGTCTAAAAAAGGCACTATGAGGGTAGCAAGAGCCTTTGCCAATATCCAAACGTCCAGGGGTGACAGGTGCAAGCCATCCATAGCGAAGCATCGTGGCTTGTTGAGCATGTCATCCCAGGCTGACAGGCATTGGATCCCCCTTGAATGACACCAATACTAAAGCCAATTGTTGAAACTGATCATCTTGTCTTCATATTGGGGCATCATTCTTGGTGAGGGTAAGATGCTACTCAAGGTCAGGGTCATACCGGCCTGGGCTACATGCTCAGAGAGCTCCTCTATGTCTCTTTTCATGTAGTCCAGGGAGGTACATCTCAAGTCATTCACACCAGCATGGACAATGACTGAGTCATATTTGTACTTGCCTTGGAGTGACCTGAGTGCTTGTGTTATGTTACCCATAACTGCTGTATCATATCCTTGCTATATACATGTGTATATTTACTGTACCATATATATATACATATATATATATATATATATATATATATATATATATATATATATATATATATATATATATATATATATATATAAATATATATATATATATATATGTATTTACATTAATATATACAGATATATCTGCATATGTATGCATACATGTATATTCATATCTTGCTGTATATATATATATATATATATATATATATATATATATATATATATATATATATATATTTATATATATATATATATATATATATATATATATATATATATATATATATATATATATATATATATATATCTCTATATAAAATCTAACAATATATGGGTCTATGGTTGTCTGCATATGTATATATTCATATGTGGGTATGTATTTGTATTCATTCTCTGTATGTATACATTCGTACTACAGTGAAGGAGAAGCATATCTCTATCTCGCTATGGGTGGATATACACACAGATAGCTCTACATATATACGTCTACATCTGGTTATTCCGTTCCTTGCCATATAGATTACATTTTGCTTTAGTGGGTCTCGCAGTGGGTGTGGCTGCTTGTTGAGTGATGCCTCTGCCCAATTAACACATTTGCTTGCATCCCTAGGGCTGTCCATATTGACAAACGTCAGCCAACACCTGCACACCTAGACCCATAAGTAGATACCCATAGTTCCCCCACGCTCGCCTCCTTGACAGCACCCATCCTTACTCTGGGACCTGGTTGGTTCTGGGCATACCACTACATGCTGCCCACTCTCCACTTCAAGGGACCCATTTCAGACAATTGTCTCGGCCCATGGGTCATCAGGGTTACCCACCCTTGTATTCCGAGTCTGTATACACCGCAGGCAACATGGCCAATTTATCACATATTAATTGTTTTGCCAATTTTTGGAGTGTCCCACAAGGGACGCTCCAGTATATGTTCCATGATTAGAATCCACGGGAGCACTGTGCGCCCCACCGGTTGTATCCTGCCGGTGGTCTGGGGAGTAGTGGACACTTTACATTGATTGCATGTATAGTTCCCCATGT
>NC_056741.1:95237263-95244763 GCF_019279795.1 Protopterus annectens | reverse complement strand
CTGTACATTCACATGCATATACACCTACATGCATTTTTACATTTCCCATACTGTTGAATGACCACCAGTTACTGTCGCGCATACCCGCAAATGCTTTGAGGCACCATAATTACCCTATTACCGACTGCCATTTTGTGTGCATCATTTAAAATTAACAGCCCTTGCATGGCTTGGACCCGGGAACAGGAACAGCATAGTCACTGGTTCTACCACTAAACCATCCGTGATACATTCTGTATGGATGGTAATTAGGATATATGATGTTAATACAGGCATTCCACAGTACTGGCAACATATGTGACAGTCGGTTGGTGTACATATGTATAGTACATGTTGCTGTTCATATGTTTCTGAGACCATAGGTATAAATTTGCAAGTGTACATATTTATGAATTGGACACATACTTGACAAGTACTTATATGCATGTATTTGTGATGTGTAGCTATGCGAATGTAGGTATGTACATTTATAGATATAGGACTACATATATGTAGTTATACATGGCCATGTATATGAATGACCTCATACGGGAGGTACCTGTACCGTTTGTATACAGGGGTTGTGTGCATCATTACGACGAGGAACATGGACGGGGTATACAATTTGTGGACATGTACTATTTGGAAGATGGCTATGGGAAAGCTTCATGGGAAGATGTGAAAGGTATTTATTCCTGATAATGCACGTGGGGAGATGTGCCTCATGGTCAGATGTTTAATCCCAGGTCGTAGGTTCTGCAGGACTGGGTGGAGGCTGAGCAGGGTTGTGGTCAGGTACTGCTAATCTGACTTGTGCCCGGTAGGGTTGCCACCTTTTCAAATGCCCACAGTGGGACATGTTTTGTACAAACGTCAGAGTTTACAAGGCAAAACATACCCACAGCCAGTACATAGGACAGAACTTCACTGTTTTGCCTACATAAATGGTTATTCTTGTAGGACTTTAGTTGCTTATTCTGTTTCTTATAACATTTAGGTGTTTCAAAAACAGAATAACTGTTTTATGCAACTATTACATTAAATATAGGAAATATGTTTGTCCTAATATCGCAGGACATTTACCATTTTTCCAATTTTTATGCAGGACACAACTGGCCAAGGAGGGACTGTCCCTCACAAAGTGGGACAGGTGGTAGCCCTAGTGCCTGGATTTCAATGGGGGTGGACATTGTGTTATGCTACAAAGTCTAATCTTGAGAACAGACACTTATCCCATGAGGGATGTCCAAAAATTGTAAATGACGGACCTCATTCAGCTGGCTATTCGAAAATGTGGTAGGGTTATGCATGCATGGGATGCTTAGTTTGCAAGCCTGAGACTGCCTAGGGTGTAACTGCCTACTAGATGTGGGTAGGGGTCACTATGTGCAGATATGGCTGTGCCAAGATAGCAGCCCGTGTACGGGTAGTTTTGGTGGACATTCAGCAAGGGGGGCGGTGGTGTGCTGTGGAGGGGATGATGGGTATTCAATTATGCATCCAGGTGTGTTGGGGTTGGATGGCTCAGTTCAGACCAGACCATTATGTGGGTGTGAGCTGGTAGCGTTTATGAACATGTGTATCATGCATTTTAATGTTCATATGTTTGTGGGATTGTGTTCTGCAGTATGGGCTGTCAGGTTGTATTGTGGATGTGAATGTTTGTTCTTTTTTTTTCCTTTCTGATTCGTCCACTGCTCCCTCGTACACCTCCAGTTCACCTATTGTGCATCCGATCCAGTCTCCCCTTGGTGAATTATTATGTTACCCCTCACCCCCACCTCCATATTCCACGCACACCATCCATCCCTTCTCTGGTTGCTGGCCCATGGCACAGACAACAGAACACATTTCATACTTTACCTCTAGTACCAATATGGTTGTGAGGACAACCCTGGCATATTTGATCTTCCACATGCTGTACTTCACGCACATAGGTACACACAAATACCTATCTTTCATGACATGGCAGGTAGACCCGGGTAATACCCATTCATCCTTGGGCCATCCAGACAGGGACGACCTGGACCATGAATGGGCAGATATTGAGCGAATGCTCTGACCATTGGTAGGGTTGCTACCTTTTCAGGTGGCCAAAGTGGGACATCTTTGGGACACACAGATTTTACAGGCCAACACATGCCCACGGTCAGTACAAAGGAGAGCAATTTACTGTTATGCCTACATGACAGCTTATTCTTTTAGCGGTTTAGTTATTTACTCTGTTTCTTGTAACATTTAGGTAGTTTAGATACAGAATTAACTATTTTATGGAACTATTACATAAAATATGAGACATAATTATGTCCTACAAACGCAGGACATTTAACATTTTTAATAGTTTTGGTAAGGACACAACTGCCCAGAGAGAGACTGTCCCTCACAAAGTGGGACAGGCGGTAACCCTAACCATTGGGCTAGGCTTAGCAAAGGGCAGCGGCATGCTAACATGCTGCATTTTGCTTCCACTTGGTACAACAATCAACACTACAATGGAATACGGACACAGGGTTTTAAATGTCATTTGTTCGAGGGATGGGGAGTCAATATTCAGCTATGTGCCTTTGTGTTTACTTTTTATTTTGGTGTTCGCAAAACTGTCTTGTATGCTTTGCATACATTTCGGTATCCACAGACACTGACAGGAGTGATTGTTATTAGAGGCAGGCTGTACTAGTCAGCATTTTAGGTTGCCCGTCTGCAGCCAACATGTTCACACCTCCGTGCAGCGCTTATACATGCCCCCTGCACTTGCGCACATTTCCTATGCACATGGACGTTGTGGCAGCGCGCCTTCATTAATATGTATGTGGTGCTGCTGCGCCATCTCTACGCTGCACGGTCGGTGCAAGGCTAATGCTGTCCTTGCGCCAAGCTTCATGAATCCCGGGGTTTATATATTTAAAATGCCATGTTCTGGGAGTGGTGTGTTTGTACAAAGATGGAAACTAGAGCCTTTGCTTCCTCATGCAAATATCTTGGTGTTGCACTCAAGTCATCCATTTCTCTACACCTTCATATGGATTGCAAGGTAAAGAAAGTACATGCTCAACAAAATTTGGCTCATTGCTATATAAACCAGTAAAATCAATTAATTCACATGATTACCAAGGCTATACTAATTCCCAACCCTGAGTACTGCCTTCCTCTAATAACTATTAGCTGACCAAATAATGCAGTTTTAGTGACAGCACCTAAAATGTTTACATTCATTAACATTAACCAGCGCAATGTCGGGGAATGTCGAGCAACGTAGCACAATGTAGAGCAACGTCGGGCAATGTCGAGCAACGTAGAGCAATGTAGGGCAACATAGAGCAATGTCGGGCAAAGTTGAGCAAAGTCAGCTAAACACAGCCAAACCTCCTAGCCGGTCTGGTCAGTAGTAAAATAAAAAGCAATGACAGGGCTCAAACCCAGGATGCTGTGCACCATAATCACAGTACTGAACTACTAAGCCATGACAGCATTTCACAGCCATGCACTTTCAACACACACATACATATCAATGGAGGTTTACCCATTGCTAAGCAGGTATGCCTTTAGATGAGTTTTTTTCAAAACTGGCCAATCATAAATAAGTGCTGGAAATGAGGCATATTTAAGCTCCATAGGCGGGAATACTTGCCATAACTGGTTGTAGCTCCCATCTGCAGGCAGCATGGCCAGTGCTGGAGAGGGCTCACAATTTTGAGCGCATCGTTGGGGCATTGAGGAGTCAAAAATCATGGTTTGGTGCCTTGTCCATAATCATGAGGATAGACTCCTGTAGGGCCAGTACCAGGGCACCCAATACAAAGCGGAAGCCTGGAACCGTCTAGCTCATGAACTCACCAGTGCCACAAGCGTCCCTCGGACTGGTGAGCAGGTCAGACACCACCACACAGACCTGAAGAGACGCAAGGAGGATCAACTGGACCAGTGGATCCAGGAGGCCCGTGGGATGGAAAATGCCCCACTGCTGAGTAAGTAGCCATGGAATTAAGTATGTAAGAATTGCTATTCTAGTCTATACTATGGATAGGTATGTCTCAATATCACTTCATTTACTTCACAGCTGCAGGTGTCCGCGCTGCGAACCAGCAAACCTATGCAGATAGGCTGCTAAGGCTGTGCCACCCGGCAGGTTAGTAATTATTCTGCATGTACTGTTATATAAAATAAATGAGAGCCTGAAAAAAAGTGTTTTAACCCAATAAATAAAGGTATAATAATTCTTTAATAACTATTCTGCATGTACTGTTATATAAAATAAATGAGAGATCCTCTAGAAAAGTGTTTTAAGTCTTTAATAAAGGTATAATTCCTGGAGTGTGCCTGTGTCATTTTCTTTGATATGTTGTTGTACTCTTGCATTATAGAAATAGTACTGTTGTATTAAGTGCTGTTAACCCACACTTGGGTTGGCCCATATAAAGTGGATGAAGGGAGTGCCAGTAGCTTTTAAGCATATTTACAGTCCTCAACTCTTGGTTCATGCCCAGCATGTACAGGTTAATCTGGCACATGAGTAGCTTGGTATTGTGTTCCCCAGAAATGTCAGTGTGCTGCCAGAAATGTATGGAGCTGTTAACATATAACTGATAATTTCACCTGAACATATCTAGATAATTATAGGAAAGTAGAGCTGTCAGTGTACCATCTCAGCAGTAGTGTGTCTGAGCAACTCACAAAATATGTAGCAGTAACATCTGCATCCTGGACAGTCTGTATGTCAGATACAGCTCATGTATATAAAGATCTAGCAAAACCCATTACCCAATTTAAGGACAATTGAGTAGTGTAATAATACATGTAGGGGACATATAACTGCAGTTAATAGGAATGTAGTGTAAACTAGAAGGATATATAAGTTGTTAATGGAGCTATCTTTTTCCACTCTACTGTGTGTGCATAAAAAATGCAATTCCACTCCTCAATGGGTATGTCTAATCTCAAAACATTTGTTGGGACATATGTCCTATTGGTTTATAAATATCTGCATTTATTTTGATGCATGTGCCCTGTTCAAATACCACAATATTGGTGGGCTGTTGCCATCAATTAAACCTGCATGCTGTTGTAATGTCCACTGTTGTTCTATATATGCATGTGTTATGCTTGCTGTTTAACTGTTGGAACTCTGGTGTGTTGGGTTAATGGGAACACTTCTGCATGCTGTTATAACTAATTGGGAATGCTGTTGACTGTTACTAACCCATATTTTCATTAAATCCTCCTAAACATAGAACGTATGGGAAGGCCGGTCCCAGCGGACCCACCTGTCCCACCTCAGCTGATGATGGCACCTGGCACCAGCAGGTCTGGTGCCCAGCCTGGGACCTCCTCCTCCATTGGCCCTGTGCCACCTTCGGGTGAAAGCACTGTAGGGGATGGGGCTCATCCCCCCTGTGCAATCGTGGGCAGAGGAGGGCCACCTATCACCCTCCGAACTGTCCGGGCTGTGGTGCGTAGGGAAATCGAGCGTTCTGTCGCTGATCCCCTATGCCAGCTTGAGGCACAAGTGGCGCAACTCATGGGTGAGCCTGCCCCTCCTATGCAGCCCCCAGCACAGCCACCCTCTGGGCTGTGAAAGTGCAGTGGTGACTGCCCATGGGTGGGGATCTCAGTTCCACTGTTGCCATCTGTGGGCTCATGGGCTTGCGATTTCCAAACATCCTTCCCCATCAATGGTGTTCACCCACCACATATGTCATATTCCGCCCCTGTATGCATCTTGTTTGTCTTGTCTCTTTACCTCCCCAACCTACCTCCCCAAATATACCTACTTCCCCTACCCCACATTCCACTCTCACCTGAAAAAAAAAGGGCATTCTGCTACCAAAAAAAAATTACGCCCCATACATAGCTGCCCATTTTGCACATATGTCCGCTGGACACATAAACTGATATTTAATTGGCAGTACAACATACTTTGTCATCCTCACCCCTCTCACAGGGGTTGAAGGTTTCATATTTCCCTCCAAATGTATTGCATATGCACAGCTATTGCTGTTAAAGAAATGGACAGCTATGGGCCTCCCTACACCTGTCCTGCACATCCCGAGCTGTATCCCTACTGTCTTCCCCTCTTTGTACCCCTTTTTCACCACTTTCCTATCTCCCCATTTTCTTTTCTTTCAAAGAAATGAGAGCAGGTGTTAGCGTGAGTAAGCACTTTTAAGCAGTAGTTAGCAGGTTTGCGCGAGTGTGCGCCTGTGTGCGTTTGTGTGCACTTAGCTAAGCATCTCGCAAACCCACGCAAACCCGCTTACAACTGCTTAAAAGTGCCTTAGTCACTCTATGTCAGGGCCCTTGTTCTGCTCAGCAGCAAAATAAAATACCTCTGTCAGTCTCGAACCCCAGACCTTGTACATACTAGACTGCATGAAGTACCATTGAGCCATGGTAAACATACAACAAATTGGTGCTGAAATCAATATATCATGCATCAGAATGAGTGAATGTAAGGGACAAATAGGAATGCCATAACACAAATCCTGTTCTGTGGATCTTTACCAGCAGTTCGTGTGGAATTGCATTACATGACTGTGAAAAGAGAACCAGCCATTCTAGCAGGAAATAATGTTACAGCAGCACTTTACAACCCCCATACAGTATCATAGCAGGACAAACACTAGCATATCTGATTAGGGCAGAGGTCATACTTCCCAACTGTGACAAATTTTCAGGCATGTCCCTGATTTTGAGACAGGTTTTAGCTGTGTCCCTCTGAATCCCTCTGAAAGCTACTGACGTTAGGCAGAAAGGTGGTGAATTACACTTAATGAATAATGACAATAAGTAAGAGTTAGACACTGCTTGTACTTCAGGAAATGTGTATTAATCCTCATGCTCTGGTTCTCTCAGAGTCTCAACTTAATGTCTCTGATATTGTAAAGGTGTACCTCACTTCTACCTACTTTTCCCTGAGTCTGTTCAAATATGTACCTGAGTGTTTGAGAGGCCTGGCAGAGGAAGAAACACACAGGCATATCAGCTATTCTGCTGTTACACACTATGCAAATAGCTTTGGAAGGAGTTCCAGAAGCATACCCTTATGTAGGAGTAGAACACTGAAATACCAAGGGATGTAGCCATGTACTGGTAGCAACCAACTGTGACAATGCCATTGTTCCAGTGCTGAAATGACCGGTGTGGTGCAAAGACAAAGAATAACAGGCTAACCTCTGGCTACCATCTGGATAGGTCCACAGTTGGGAGCTACGCCGACAGACTACTTGCCTTGGTAAACTAACAGGTACACAGCTGTGCCACCCAGCAGGTTAGTAATTATTCTGCATGGACTGTTATATAAAATAAATGAGAGCCTGAAAAAAAGTGTTTTAACCCAATAAATAAAGGTATAATAATTCTTTAATAATTATTCTGCATGTACTGTTATATAAAATAAATGAGAGATCCTCTAGAAAAGTGTTTTAAGTCTTTAATAAAGGTATAATTCCTGGAGTGTGCCTGTGTCATTTTCTTTGATATGTTGTTGTACTCTTGCATTATATAAATAGGTTAAAATTTTGTAGG
>NC_056741.1:95212399-95236763 GCF_019279795.1 Protopterus annectens | reverse complement strand
ATTGCAAATGGATAAATATTACACTGTGTTCCAATACAATTACTGAAATCTGCTTTAAAAGGTCCCATATCCATCTGCAACCCATAATGGATAAACACTGCCAATACAATTCTGAAATCTGCTTAGTGTTAAGTTGTATGCAAAGTTCAAGACATCACTGACTGTAGTAACACTGCTTTCCTTTTTGGCCTCTGGGTCAGCATACAGCTGCAGCACCACCACATCACTATGTAGCTGTCTGAAGTATGTAGACTTGATTGCTGACCTGTGAAGAGCATGAAGCACATCAGGGTATATAGTACAAATGTAGAGTTGCTGCTACACTAGACCAAATGAGAACTTCTACACAAACATCAATGAAGCATCAATGCACATTGCAAAAAAAGTTAATACTGTCTCATGACTGCAGATGAACACTACACAAGCAACAGATCAACCAGGTTTAAGGATATTCAGCCTTCAATTGCAGTCAACTAAACTACAAGATGTCTTAAAGTATGACTTGGATTTTCATGCATTTAAACATGGAAAGAACTGGAGTGTTTTGTGGGAGTGGCCCTTACGTGGGCGTGGCTCAAATAGGGGTGTTCCTTGTGTTCAGTGTGGGTGGGGCTTAAGGGGCGCCAGAGCAGTGCTTCGCCTAGGGCGCCGTTTGAGCTAAGGCCGGCCCTGCCTAGAGGAAAACAGTTTTTGTACTTACTTTTCTCACTTGCTTAGAGAAAAACAGCTCTTGTACTCACTTTCTTCACTTATCTAGAGGAAAAACCCTGCAACTCTCTTTTTGCGTGGTCTTGCGCACAGAGCAGTGTCGGGCAGCGCTGGTTAGCTGGGGTATACTATTCCCGGCCCCACAAAGTCTGCGCTGTAAATTTTCCCTTAGAACTAGGCAAGCCTCAACTCAAGTTCTTCAGATCAGCTGCTCTTATTGTAGCACTTGCTAAATAGAAATCAGCACTTGTCCTAATCTCCTAGACAGCACTATTATTCTCCAAATTTCCTAGACAGCACTATTATAATATGGCATAAGACCCTCGATCGTCCGCAGGACTTAAGTTCAATTTACTCTTCAAAGCATGTCCAGAGGTCAGCTTCAGGTGTACTCTCCAGTTCATCTGGTGGAATTGGGCATCCTGAGGCAATGTCACAACTGCCTCATGTATACAGACAACCCTCTCCTCTTACCTCTAGACACAAACACTTGTGAGAGATGCAAATACACAGCCAGACTGGAGGCTAAGCACTCTCAACCCATGACTGTAAGACATGGCAAGAGGGGACAATATATTGGATTTAATCATCACAAATATGGGTGCCCATTGTACCACACCCGTTATCACTCCCTCCTTGGTCAGATCTGACCACAAACTGATAACCCTGGACATCCTCACCCCTCCACCTCCCCCAGTCAAAGAAACCATAGTCAAAAACCTTTCCAAAGCAAACTTCAAACTACTTGCATCCGAAGTGGAAAGCTTCACTATTCCCTTGCAGAAGGATAATGATATCCAGGATGCGGAATCCTACACCAAGGCACTCTATATGCTTCTTCAGGATTGCATGGACTGTGCTATCCCAAATAAAACCAAGACTCCTTCCTCAAGCAAGAAGAAACCAGTCTGGTGGATCCCGGCCATAAGCAAACTTTACAATAAAAGGAGGAGACGTACACAAAAAAGAGCCAAATCTCAAGTAGAAAAATCATCCCTGATCAGCATTAGTAAGAAATTGAGGGCCCTCATCAAGTCAACTAAAGCTAATTTTGAAAAGAAAGTTGCCAAGGATGCCAAGGATAACCATAAGGCCTTCTATGGCTACGTCAAAAACCTAAATGGCAACGCTCAGGTCTGTTCTGAGCTAGTACAAAATGGAACAAAATACACTGACCCTTCTGACATTGCCAACATCTTGGCTGACAGGTTCAGTGCAAACCCCCCCCCCCCACCCCACTCACCATCTACAGGGCCTATTACCATTCCAGGGGATTGTGTAAGTCCAATTATTACTGATACATTGGTTAACAAGGCTCTACCTAAAGCTAAAAACACTTCCTCCATGGGACCAGATGGTGTCCCAGGCTGTGTCATACGCGAGCTCCAAAAGGAATGAACCCCGCATCTTAATACCCTGTTCAGTCTCAGCCTCTCCACAGGATATGTGCCCATAGAATGATGTATGGCAATGGTGGTCCCACTACACAAGGGTGGGGCCACAATTGACCCTAGGAACTACCGACCAATAAGCCTGACCAGTCTGATCTGTAAGGCTATGGAGTGAATCATTATGGAACTCATAAATGGAGAGATTGGGAACCTCCAGTCACTGGACCCCACACAGTTCGGCTTTGTCAAGGGCAGATCATGCCTCCTGAACCTGGTGGATTTCTTTGAGATAGTTACTCAGGCTATAGATAAAGGAAAGGAGGTACACACAGCTTACTTTGACCTTGCTAAAGCATTTGACACCATTCCCCATTCAGGTATTATTGATAAACTCACCAGCCTGGGCATAAACCCTTACATCACAAGATGGATCACAAACTGGCTCTCAGACAGATCCCATAAAGTAAGAGTAGCTGGATCTATGTCCGAATCCAGACCAGTAATGAGTGGAGTGCCTCAGGGCTCTGTCCTGGGGCCCCTCCTGTTTGGCATATACTTCTCAGAAGTACAGGCAAGCACGGAAGGGCTGTGACTGACTAAGTTTGCGGACGACTGTAAACTGGGTGCTATAATAGAGTCTCTGGCTGACATGGAGATCCTCCAGAAGGGCCTAAATGAGACTGATGCATGGTGTCAAAGCCATGGTCTCAAACTAAATGCAAAAAAAAATGCATAGTAATCCCCTTTGGAAAAAACAGAGTACCCGCAAACTACAACATAGGAGGTAATCCCCTGAAATCTGAAGAATAAATAAGGGATCTAGGGACCCAAGTAGACAGTCAGCTTTCCTTGATAACCATGTTGCCAAAGTGGTTAGAAAATCCTTCTATGTGACCCATCTGATCATGAAAGGGTTCACATCAAGTTCTAAGGATGTAATGGTGCCCCTTTACTCTTCCCTCATCAGACCCATTATTGAGTACAATGCACCAATTGGAATGTACCTGGCTAGACATCTCCAGCAGCTGGAGAGACCACAGAGGTACCTAACCAAGAGGATTACTGGCCTCAAACAGTTGCCCTATGCAGCATGATTGAAAAAGATAAAACTGTTCTCTGTTGTATACCACTTTCTCAGAGGCGATCTATGTATAACATACAGAGTCATGTCCAACCCAGAATTGTTGAACATGCTCCATCTTAGCAAAACCAAATCTACTCGAGCTACACACTCTAGGGATATAAGCCTCAACATAACAGTGAATAGAACATGCTGGAGGGATAGATTCCCTTCACAGAGACTTCCCTTACTATGGAACAGGGTCCCGATCTACATAAGACAGAGCCCCTCACTATCACTCCTCAAGAGGAACCTTGATGAGTGGATGGGTAATAGAAAGTTCACACCGGGGATCACACCAACAGCACTACTAGATAGGAGCCAAGGGTACTAGCTGCTAGTACAAGGGTCTATGGAACTACTAAAGGGGCGGTGAATATCGCACAACATGGCTGGGCTAATATATGCCTTCAGGCAGATAGCCCAGTACCAACCTATGAACCTATAATAGTAACAGATGCCTCATGTCAAGTTTAGCACTGCTGCCTCATAAAACTAATTTTTCAGTTTGTCCCGCCACACACCCCCACTTTATTATTCTAACTCAGAGATTGCACTTCAGTGGGGAAAGGAACCATTTCCTGATCCCCACTATAGTGCAATCCACCCCAGAATGTGGAATGTGCAATGAGCGAATCTCATTGTGATTCACTCATTGCACATTTGAACCTTTTTATGTTCGACGTTTGCAAACTTTACAGACTGCCTTTTAGAAATGTTCTGTTCACCCTTGTGCAATACATACATTTAAAGGTAAACTTATATATACATATATATATAATTTTTCCAACCTTAGGGATTAAGATGCCCTCCACCATTAAGGGAAAACATTAATCCACAAGGAAAACTGATACATCTTGAGCATCATAGTTAAAAAACAATAAAAAAGAACCATAAATTGCAGCCAGTCTCAGTTGAGACTGCAAAGTAATCAAGAACTTACAACCTGTTTATTTTTCATTAAAGTATTAATTTCTAAATATTAACATTAGCCATCACCGATGCAGCTCTGTTGTTAAGGATGAAAGTGCTCATCTCTTTAATATTTTTTTTTGTTTTGTTTTAATTTTATTGGAACTAACAAATCATGATGGGCCAGAAGAAGGGTATGAGTTGAGGTAAAGTGATGTGGTAGATCGAGTGCTAGAAGAAGAAGAAACATGGACAGAAGATATGAAGGAAATACATTTAGATGCATGTCTGGTCAATGGAGAAACTGATATAAAGGGCCTAGCACTGCAACAGTGTAATTTAAGTAAACAAAAGAAATGTAGAACATACGTGGAGATTATGATTCAAGGCAGAAGACAGAAGAAATAAGGAGGAATATAGTAGAAGTATAGCATAGATGTCTGATATTAAGAATTAACCCCCAAAAAGAACAATAGTGACAGGAATGACAATTTAGACAACGTAATTCTACCATAAGGATTTCATGTAAAAGACATAAGGGCATGTATCTGGATGCAGAATTTTTTTTGTGATGTGCCATTTGAGGACTTTAATTTGCTGAAAAGGTTTAAGAATAAAGCTGGAAAAAGAATATGTAAACACCATGGAAGGACTATTTATTTCAGGACTTAATATTGCATTTAAAAAGAAAACTAAACGTGCAGTTAAGGACTTCAGACATGAATGAACTTGAGCTAAAATAATAAAGTACATTTTGTAAAACAATTTTAATGAAAGAAATGTTTGAATAGTAGGGTGGAAAGTATGGGTGGCAATATATGTAAATGGAGAAAAAATATAGCATATATCAAATACTATAATTGTGAATGGGAAAACAAGCCTTATTCAAAATTGGGGTAACCAAAAACATTTTCTCCCTGTGAGCATGAAAATCATTTAGTGCAAAACTGTGATAAAAGATATATGGACAATGCTTAGAGGGAGGCATATTACTAAAAATTCTTAACAAACATACAGGAAATGCAAAGCTTTGGATAATTTTGGTTTGACTTCTATTATTAGAAAAAGAAAGGGTAGAAGCAGAAGAAACTTCAGAAGAACAGCAACCAGAGAAACATATTGTTGAGAAAAGTTATGAAAATGAAGATAATATGAAAGAAGGAAATGAAAAAGAAAATATGGAAATGTTTGCGAAGAGGATGTTAATAAAGAAATACTTGTGCAGATATAAGAAAATAGATACATAACTTTAGGGAGTAGGGAAGAAGAGGAGGCATGCTTAGAAACCTGGGAGGAACCAAAAATGATGGATTATTGGAGAAAAAGGCTTAGAAGAAGGAAAGCAAAACAAAAACTGTTAGGAGAAAGACTACAAAAAAGGAAAAGGATGATATAGAATATAGGCATTACATGTAAATAATATTAGAAATAATATATGAACCTTGTTAGTGACTGAACGATATAAAAACAGTGGACATTATTTTGTTTGCTGGATCCTAGGTATAGCAAAGACAAAAAAAAAAAAAGAAAGAAAGAGAACTGAGGCACATGGGACAGACAAATAAGCAAAATATATAAAACGTTTATTTAGAGATTGAAAGAACAATGTAAGAAAGAATACAATGAAGTATAAAAAAGCAATGCAAAAATATGAGTAAATAGAATAAAGACATGAGAAAATAAAGGAAACAGAAAGAGAAATGTGTAAGAAAAATATGAAGAATATAAAATGTTGTTATGTAAGGAAGGATGTTTCCTAAAAAGAGGAAGAGGTTTCAGCATTTTTATGGAAAGAAGTTGAAATGAGAGAACGGTGGAAACAGTAACAGTTGCAAAGATAAATATATAACCAGAATTATATAATGGAATGAGTGGAAGTATTTGTAAGTAAAATGCATGAAAAATGAAGGAACAGAACAAAGAGAATGGAAAGTTAAAAGAATAACTGATTTTATATGTTATAATGTTTGAAATTTTAACTCTTTGTGAAATATTTGTGATTGTTTATAAAGTTATTTTATTTAAAATTAATAAAGCTATTTTCAAAAAAAAAAAAAAAAGAATCCTGCTAATACTGGCTCAACATTCTATAATTGATTTTTTGTAACTTATAGTCCTATGGTGGACTATGAATGCAACTCAGTTTGTCCAAAAATAAAGCAGTGTACTCTAAAAAAAATAAATAAATAAAAAAAAAAATAACTGATGTGAGATTTTTTTAGAAGAAGAAAGGTGACTGCAGAAGGAAAAATAGAATCAGCACCAGGACTTGGGTGGATTAGGAAGGAAATGGATGATAAAACAGAGTGTATAGAAAAATATTAAATGACTGGATGAAGGAAGGTATAAAAGTATATGGTAGCGTAATAAAATTCAAATGGATGAAGGATGGCAAAAGGACCTAAAGAATTTGAGTCTAATCACATTGTGGGAACAGACTACAGGATATTCATACAAGTGATACAAAAAGCATACAGATATTTGTGGATGAGGTTGCAAGGAAATACAATGAAGAGAGGTAAAATAAATGCTAATAATTAAGAAATAAGTGGTAGGGATGTTTTTTGAAGTAATTTAAGGTGCAATATTGGTAACATATGATATAGCAAAAACCTTTGATAGAGTATGTAATGACGCAATGTGAAAAAAAAATCTAGCAGCTTTATGGCATAGGAGAAAAATGTTAATGTAAAAAACTTAGTCTCATAACCATCCAAACCTGAACAGTGTTATAATAAAACAGTCAAATTTGCAGAAGACAGTGAAATATGATAATAGGATTCACCACTGCCTTAGCCCTCAGAGAATTAAACTGGTTAGAAGTACAACTAGATGTTTCTCAGATGACTACCTCACAGACCTCACTGAAAGACAGAACATTTCCAAGCCCTTAACTTAGCTACTCTCCCAATAAAATTTTATACACTAGAGAAACATTTCTAACTTGTATAACCAATTCATCTAACAGTGTAGGTGACTCTATTCAAATATGGTTGCTCAACTATGGAACCACATCCCGCTACCACTGACCTCTATTCAGAGAGCAAAATTATTTAAAACACAACTAAAACTTCACTTATCAAATCAATGGATCTGCTCCTGTACATGTCAAGTATAAATGTCATTGTTATCTTCAGATTGCCATATTGACAAACCATTTATCTTCATTCAGAATCCTATGCCCACAACCAGTTTTCACCAACACTTATTTTTGCTAGCATCTTCCACCTGTATAAATTGTTTTTACATTGTTTTGTGAAACTGCTCACCGTAGCTATATACTTCTAATATAAACCTTTTCATAGCTTTATATATATATATATATATATATATATATATATATATATATATATATATATATATATAATTGCCTCTGAACCTGCTTTAACCCTTTACTCATAACTGCATTATTAACATGTTCTGCCGTATCTAGTTCCTTCTGTCACCTCCATTGCTTTGAATTTCTAAGCCCTAATCACATGATTTATTATATATCTGGCAAACCCATTAATGCACCTCATCAAATCTATATCTAAATACCTTATGCATTAATAGTTGCTTCTATTTTCATATGAATGTAATCTAATTAGAAAATGAACGTGCAATTGTTAATGTAGAATGTCTGTTTAAAAATGTTTGCAATACATTTGAGATTTTCTCCTCTGGCCTCAACTAAAAAGTTTTCTTGTTTTTTTTACTAAACCCAGTCCATCAAACCCAGTAAATAAAAGCAAAATAAAAAATAAATGAAATACAGAACTGTGAGGTCCCTGCTCTAGGCCAGTAATCAAAGATCCTGAATCCTCACCACTGACACAGATGAGGGATGTTTACTTGGAACAAAAATAGATACACACAGTATTTCCAGATGCAGCTCTCTGCACCAAGCACAATGTCCCTTAAGAGCACACAGGGAACACACTCCGTTCAGGGCTGAGTTTCTCTTTCTCTCTCCAGGCCCCCAATAAGTCTCCCCACTGACACAGCTGTAGAGTTGAGTCCTCAGTGGAATGTTCCAACCCAAGTCATCCACCAGCCTCTCTGTGAAATCAGTGTTCTGTGTCCCTGTTTCAAATAGCTAACACACACTCTGAGATTTGATTTATACACACACACACACACACACACACACACACACACACACACATACACACACCTGGGAAAGGCTGGCACAAATATTCCAGCTTTGCCCAGGCTATAAGGTAGCCCCACCCTCACCCGAACACTCCAAAGCCAGCTACTCTAAGGTGCTTACAAGGGTACCCAGTTATACTGAGTAAAATTAATACTAATACAAATGTTAGTGTTTGACCAATGCAGTAAGGCTTTCAGGAGTGGGCGCAGCTTCACCCAATACAAGTACTCTCAAAGGTTAAAATATTCTCTAAAAGACTAGCTACAAAGAAAAGTTTAAATATGTTTTATAATAAATAATAAAAGAACATGAAAATACTAAATATTTACAATAAACACCAGAGTTTCAATCACAGGAAATATTAAAAATAAAACAGATGGATAGATTCACACAGATACAGAAAAGCAGTACTTAACTAATCTCACTACAATTTCCTAACTGATCTAAAGAATTACTATTCCCTGGTTACTTACTAAAGCAAGGCAACATGAAGTGGGTGATAGATGTTCTTTCTTTGTCAGGTTTCAGAATAAGAATGCCCTGAGACTTCTGTCTCATCTAGTATTAAAACATCATTTCAATGTTGAATTACTGAATTACATCACATACATCTGGTCATCTGTCTCTGGTTCTAACACTACACCCTTTACTGGAAACTGGACCAGAATCTAGCACATATGTGTTATCATACACACAGATAAAACTTTTCTGAGATGTGTTATAGCATCTGGAAGCTATAAAACCATTTCAAAATGTCCACCCTTCTAGAGTAGCAATTAGTTCACCCCTAAGGACAGTACAGTAGGATTCGTAGTCCTGGTTTTCACAGACGTTTCATCTTTGGCTGCAATCAGAAATGTAAGATACAATCTTTATGGCCTAAACCAGGTAATTTAATTTCAGACTATTTTTCAAAGTTTACTGGACTGAGATTAACCTCTTCATTTCCAGTATCTTCTATTACAATATATTCATTTCAACAGTTACAATACAGTCTGACACAATTTTTTTTCTTTACTCTCCAGCAGGACCCACTGTTGGTGCATTTTTAACACTAGCAGCTTTACAAATACATTTTTAATACAAGCATCTGTAAAAATCAGTTTGATTTACAAATGACATGTAATTCTTTACAAAATCCAGCTAGCTATGTTGGCATGTGTTACACATCCACTGCCCTACTTCTCCTGGCATAGCTGGCAACACCTTGCATCATCAGAGATCTGTTCTACAAAATCATGGACTGAAGGTTATTTTAAATGGATAGATAGGAGAGAAGATATTATTAGGGGATGGGTAAAAGAAGGATGTGCATTAAGTATGTGTTTTTTTCTTTTAAATGAATGTATAAAACAGACATGTATGCATGAGACAGGAGATGCAAGATGGAGAATGAGAAGGAGAGTTACATTGTCACATTTGCCATATGCAGATGATTTAGTTATTATAGCTAAAATAAGCAATGGATACAAGTAAATGTAAGAAGACTTGAGAAAATGTTAAAAAGTGGGATTACAGTTAAGTAAAAGAAATGCTAAGGGTTTGGTGAAACTAAAAATTATGTTGACTGTACTTTACAAAAAGAGAAATAAAGGTCCTAGGGTGACATTTGGTGAATATGAAATATAATAGGTCATTACGGAGAGATAATGGAATGAAAAAAAATATTTTTGTCTTAGTGGAAAAGTTATTAAATGCTTTTTCAAAAATGGCATATATGTAAACTACATGTATAGATGTTAACTAAATATGTATTATGAAAGTTAGTATATTTATGGGTATATATGTTTCCTACTTGAATGAAGAAATAGTTATTAGAGGTGTATGTTTGTTTTTACTCAGGGATCAAAATTAAACCAGAGGGAAGAGGGGCAATGTGTAATAAAAAAAAGATGAAGTTGGTTTGAATTTAAAAAATATAGTGGCATATTTTGTTGGGTAATTATGAATGTAAAAGAAAGATAAACAAAATGAATATCTGTATTTTGTATGAAAAATATTAATATGGAATTGTGAAAAGGGAAAAGAAAAATAAAGAAGATGGAAGAGATAGAATTTGAAAATAAAATTAAAATATGGAGGTTAAAAATTAATAATATTGAAGGAAGTAGATACAATTGCTATAGTGGTGCAATGCTTTATTTAGTATATCCATAGAAAGAGTTAAAAGAAAAAGAAAAAAAAGGTTATAAAAGACAGAAAAAATTTTAAACAGTTTTATGAAACTGGTGATGTTTTGTGGAGAATTGTATTAGCAAAGCTGCCAGTTAATGGCAAAATGAAATATAAACCAGTGGAAGAAAGGCAATGTATTGATTGTAATAAAGAAGGATAACAATGTTTGTGGGAATATAAGTGCTGCAAAAAGAAGATATAATGCATTATTGTATAATAAACAGAAGGAAGATGAAGATGTAGTACCAGATATTGGAAGATAGTTGTAGAAGACAGAGGACAGAGGAAAAAGGAAGTTAACGTGAAAAAACATTGTATTGATTTTGTGTAAATAGCATAATCATGATGTAATATTTGGAAGTACAGGCATGTAAAATAAAATATGGTATGGTATGGTATGTATTGGACCAAAATGTGTAAATAAAGAAACCTCCATTCTTTTTTCGGTAAATGCTATGGGGTGTTATACATCCATTTGTGTTATCACCAAATGAGGCAAATGGTGTCTCATTTTAAAGTCTAATCCAAAGGATGGAACATTCAGGAGTGCTGCATCCCTTTGTGTGTGTATATCTATCTATATAAAAATACACGCGCACACACACACACATACACACACACACACACACACACACACACACACACACACACACACACACACACACACACACACACAAAACTAATAACAGAGACTGTTAATTTATTCAGAACATGCCTGGTTGTAGTAGGCTCCTCTGCATGGTGATGGTGGTATCACAGGACATAGAAACTTACAGAGAAAGCTTCACTGATAAAATGTATTGGCTGCATTAATGGAAACATTCATTGATCTTCATTGATCATCTCAAGGAAGGAAAAGGCTTTAACCAAGAACAACTCTGCAAAAGTCACAAACTACATATTTAAGAGACTTACAATGCTCTGGAAACGGATGCTTTTTCTGTGTTAATCAGGGAGATAACGTAAGTCACATATATAGATGTAGCAGAGAAAAATAACAAAAAATGACTTACTTTGTCAGCCAAGATAAAAAGAAGACCTTCTTTTTATTTTTTATGGTTATGTTTAACTTCTTGTCATTTGTCACTTTTCTTCAAAGAATTCCCAAATTTAGGAACATATTTTAATGTGTGGTGATGCATGCTATGTTATCATGTATAGACTATCAATTTACTCCATTATTACTGGTAATCATCCTCCTACAAATGATATGCAGTGAATATTTCACACCAGTGTTGTTAATGAATGATCCATATATTGTCTTAGCTCACAAGAATTGTTAGAAAAGCAACTCAACCACTCACTGGTGGAGAGAGGAATAGTATCGCTGGCCCAGCAAAGATGTTCCTCTTTGTAGATCAGCTGATATTGCAGGAACATAATAGATTATAACATGGATGTTAAATTCACTTCATGAGTAAAGAAAAGTGGATTTAGAGGTGACTATTCACATCCATATTGAGAGCAATAAACTACTTTACTACTGGAGAGACATGATCATAATTCTTTGTAATACATATTGTTAGAAAAATATGTGCTTAGACATATATAAACTGTTAGAAAAATATGTGCTTAGACATATATAAACTGTTAGAAAAATATGTGCTTAGACATATATAAACTATTAGGGAAATGTATGCTTAGACATATATAAACTATTAGAAGAATATGTACTCAAACATATATGAAGTGCAAAGGTTGAAAACAGTATAATATGTAATGCATTTAATTCTATTTTACTAGAATGATAGTAGAAATGAACTTGCATATTATTGCTTGAAGCTTAGCTGTAGTGTGATTAAAACTTTGACCCTGACAGTAGCTAGCTCACCTGGCTTATGTCTTTCAGTAAATGTTATCTGCAAAGTTAGAAAGTAATGAATCTGTCTGTATGTGTATCTTTTCCTGCTTCCACCGAGGAGGATGGCCTTGTGAGCACTACCGGAGATAATGTCCAGCTGGTGGACAGAGAGACAAAGAAATGTATTAAGAAGACATTCATCCATTGTATTCGAACTAATCCAAAAACCTTGAATTAGTTACATCCTCGGAAAGACATTGTGACTGACCAGGTGCCTTGCAAGGCTGCAATATTCTCATGGGAAAAAACTTTTTGAAAAAGCATTACATCAGCGTTTTCTTATGTACTGTGGTGATGTAAAGGCCCTGTCACTGACCACGTCAGTGAGGTGGGCAAAAGCTGATTGTAAATAGTATAAAATAGAGGGTATTTCCTGAATAAAGTTAGTCAAAACTCTGTACATGTTTATGTATGGTTTTTTGCCTCCTAATGTACATTAGTAGAATGCATATTTGTTAGAACTTGAGCATCCTGTGTTACTGTCTGTCATTTTGAAAAACCTAATGATTTTTACAGTCTGATTTAACAATTTATTTAACATTTTGGTCCTTTAGCCGGAATTCCCTTGGTAAGCTACAGGTCAGAGTGCATGTAATAAATCTACACAGGAGGAGTTGACAAAATGGTTCTTCTTAAAGTGAAAAGACCTCCGACTGAATTGTTGTGTGTAAAGAGGCTGTCCACTTTCTGATCTGTGGCTGAAAAGCGGAAGACTGGGCCCCAAGAAGAAAAGACAGCGGTAAGCGGGAGGCTCAGGTAAGGAGAATTTCCTCTTTGTCTTTGTTTTAGATCAGGGACCAGGTTACACTGTGCTATTGCTAAGGTTTGTGATAGCAGGGAGAGAGATAGTCGAAGTATTGTATCTTGAGTCATAGATCAGGGAATAACAAAGCAAAGTAAACAGTTATTCTAGACACTACTGTGGATATGGGGAAATAAGATACCACGTGGTACAAGAGAAGGGTTACGTAACAGTCTTTTTAAGACATGGGAAATCAGTGCACTAAAAAAATCATGAGATCCGCCCCTAACGGATAATGTGAAGTATATGCAATTGCAGCAAGCAGATAATGTGAGATATTATACAAAATGTGTTAACAACTATGAATTTGATAGTAAACTAGATAAACTTTCACTAGTTAAACTCCTTAAACAAGCTTTAATCTGATGCAGGGGTCAGGCAAAAAAGCAAAAAGCAGCACCAACTAGGCATACCTCAAGCACATAGGTGGATTGAGGAAGCAAATTGTAGAAAAACAGAAGCTTAGAAAATTCTGAAACATTTTTAGACAACAGAGTGAAAGGTCTGACAGACAGAATCTCTGAAAAATGGAAACTTAGAACAGACTGGACTTGCATTAATTAATGCATACAACAGGAAAATTAGACAATAGATGGATATTATGCTAGATTATTAGAATGCTTTAAACAACAATTAAAAAAATGCATTTTTAAAAGGTTGCATTGCCCCTATCAGTAGCTTTATTACAAAGCATATGATAGATCACCGAATAAGCAGGCTGCAAGCCTTACTTGAGTATGCTGGACATACTGAAAAAAAGGGAAAAAAAAAGGCACAAGTCTTCACTGCTGAAGACGGAGCTAAAGTATTTGTACTACAGTCAGGTAAAAAGGGCATCTAGCTAGGGACTGTAAACAAAATAAGAAAGCAATGACAGAAGATAAAGGAGATGAGGACTGACTATATGATAGTGATAATAACCAAAAATCATCAGGAAAGTTTAATAAACAAAAAGAAAATGTAAATGTAGTAGAGGGAATAAAGGAAGTACAAACAGATGTAGAGGATAAAAATGGAAATGAAATTTTAGATTTAGCATTGTTGAGCCTGGAGCTCTACCTAGCAGATACAAAGCCAGAAGTGACACTTCTGGTGGAGGGAAGGGAAGTCAAATTCCTGTGTGACTCAGGAGTGTCACGGACTTTGATACACCCCTCCAAGTTACCAAAACATTCTGAATCACCTGATTATATATTAGTAAAGGCAGCAAATGGACAGCTATACAGGGAACCACTCTCCCATAATATAGCAATAACTGACCCTGTTTCAGGTATGACTCAGAAAAAGTAAAATTGTAGTTTCTGCAAAATATCCAGTAAACTTACTGGAAAGAGACCTTGTGCAGATATTTGGCATAGCAGTAGTTCCTACCATGCAGGGTATGAAAGCACAAAGACAAATGGATGCTTTTGTGGTGTGATCAGAGGGTGAAGCCTATTATTGGTACAGCCAGGACCTAGTTATGACTGGTTCAGGGGCAGTAACCAAAGAACTGATGAACGTAGCCATCAGTAAGGTACCCTCCCTTGACACTGATCAGCAGCACTTGTTACATTGTACTCTATACTACTGTAGCACACCAGGACCTGATAAGAAATATAAGCAAGAATTGTTCAAAAGAAAAAAAATCCTGCTGACAGATTAATATTACAAACTTTATGTTGGGATACTGAGGGAAACAGTGTAGTAAGCTGTTCATTACCTCAGGCATTCATGAGATTGTATAAGTCCAATAGACTGCCACATGTCAGCTTGACAAAAAACAAAAGTGTTAAATGGGCAGACTTAGGAAAAAAAGGTAACAAAATGGGGAAACAGACTGATTTAGAAATGTCAGGACAAGGGATACAAAAACAAAAACTGAATTGGTTGACACAGACACATACAGCTGTACACTTGCAATCTAGTGAGGACAGCTGATTAGCATTTTTATTAAAAGAAAAAGAAGAGGCCTTGTGTAAAATTCCAACAACTCTGTGGTCAACAGGCAAATTAGATGTAGGGCTTATTCAAACAGCAGGACCAGTTACAATTACCCCAAAGTCAGCTTTTAGACCACAAAAAAGACAATACCTTTTGAGAAAGGATGCAGAAGTAAAAATTAAGCCTATAATAGCAGCATTACTCAAAAAAGGAGTACTGGTAGAATCTCCTGATTCACCATGTGATACACCCCTATTTCCTGTTAAAAAAGTAAACAGGAAATGGCAGATGGTACAAGATTTATAAGCTGTAAATAATGCAGTAATACCTAGAGCACCTACGGTGCCAGACCCACATACCTTGTTGAATGATTTAAAGCCACAACAGAAGTATTTTACTGTGGTAGATATAAGCAATGCTTTCTTTTCAATACCTATACATCCTGATAGTCAATATTGGTTTGCATTTACATTTCAGGGTAAAAGGTGTACATATACTCGACTACCACAGGGATATTGTGAGAGCCCAATAATAGTTGCAAAAAAAAAAAAATGGCTAGCAACCTGGCAGGGTTTACCCCACCGGAAGGTAGTCAAATTTTACTTTATGTAAATGACATCTTGCTAGCAGCACCCAGTAGCAGTGCAGGGTGAATACAGTAGCATTATTAAAATTTTTTTAGTAATACAAGGACAAAGTAAACAAAAGTAAGTTACAACTTTGAAAAAAAAAAAAAACACAGGTTAGATACCTGGGATATGTGATATCCAATAAAGGTAAAATACTAGATAAAGGGAGAAAGAAAAGAAAAAAAAAAACAGCAATTTTGCAAGCACCCAAACCAACAACTAAGAAAGAAATAATGTCTTTCTTAGGTACAACTAATTTTTGTTGGAGCTGGGTACCAAATTATTTTACAATGGAAAACAAAAGCAGAAATGGCTTTCTGCAGGTTGAAGCAGTTAATAGCTTCTTCATTAGTTTTAAGACTTCCAAGTTATCACAAACGTTTTTTTTCAGACCGTAAATTGTAAGCAAGGGTACATGACATCAGTATTAAAGCAACAACATGGGGATAAGCAATGCCCCATAGCTTACTATTCATCACAGTTAGACCCAGTGGTGCAATCTTTGCCTCACTGTGTACAAGCAGTAGTTGCAGCAGCAATGGCAGTGCAGGCTTCAGCCTCAGTAGTGTTGTTCCACCCTCTCACATTGAGAATGCCTCATGCAGTTGCAATAATTCTGCTACAAAAAAAAAAAAAGTTGCATACCTTTCTCCTGCTAGACATCTTTCATGTATGACCATACTGCTGAGTCAACCTCCTATGAACAGTTAGCTTTACCTAGACAAGATCTTACATATATGCCCTTGGATGATGCTGAGGTGACATATTACGTGGATGGCTCATGCAAAAGGGGTCCTACAGGAAAGAATCTGGTGGGGTATGCAGTAGTTACAGACACTGAAATTTTAAAAGCACAAACTGTGCCACACAACTTGTATGCTCAAGCAGCAGAACTGGTAGCTTTGACAGGAGCATGTATTTTAGTAAAAGGCAAGAAAGTGAACATATATACTGATAATCATTATGCTTTTTCTACAGTGCATGTGTTTGCACAACAATAAAGAAAATAGAGGGATGATTACATCCAGTGGAAAACCTATTAATCATGTGCAATTTATTTTGGAGCTATTAGAATCTATTCAGCCGCCTACCAAAGCAGCTATTTGTAAATGTGTAGCTCATACAAAACAACAGGATAAGATTTCAAAAGGTAATGCACGAACTAATGCAGCTGCAAAGCAAGCAGCCTCAGACTCAGAAACTTTATTTCTAAATGAGGAATTACAACCCTCTGAGATTTTAGATTTAGACATGTTAAAAACAATGCAGATGCTTACTACAAAAGCAGAAAAACAAAAATGGGTAAAACAAGGTGCAATTTTTGAAAATGGACTGTACATTTCCAAAGGGAAAAAAACAATATTGCCGTCTAATTTATTTAGATATGCAGCTTTGTTGAGCCATGGGCAGAGCCATGTCTCAACAGGGGGGATGGTACAGTTAGTAAATAGAATATTCCAAATATATGGATACATAAAATATACAATAACATTTTGTGCAAATATATGGATACATAAAATATACAATAAAATTTTGTGCAGCTTGTCATACTTGTAACAAACACCATGCACAAGGAGCATTTAAAAACAAGCAAGGGAGTTTCCCTACACCACCATATCCGTTCCATACTATTTGTATGGACTTCATAGAGTTGAATAAATGTGAAGGAAGGAAGTTGATGAGTGAGACTCAGAAGAATTGGATTTGCTGTTTACCTCTAGCATTGCTGAGCATGAAAACAGTAACAAATGTAAAGGGTTTGATCCCCTTTGAAGTAGTATTTGGAAGGGCATATTATGTGCCTCAGTGGAAAGCTCTCATGCCTGCAGAGCTGGAGGCTGACAGTTCATTAGCTAATTATATAAAAAACTGTTAATAAATAAATCTGTTTTGCAGTTTAACTCTTTTTCAGATAAAAGAACTTTCAGCTGAATAAGAACTTTGTGACTGATACACAAGGGCAAAATGGCCAAGAGTAAAGCAAACAAAAAAGCAGAGCAACCCAAGAACTATTGCATAATTATTTTGTTAACTGTGCATTTGTTGACTATAAGTGTGACAATTTTTCTCTTATTGTGATTTTTCCCTGCACTCAACCACACAAGTGAAAGTGAGAAGACGTGATGAACTGTTTATAGACTGGCATCCAAACTTTAACACATACCTGGCCATGAAGCGTGTGTATACAGAGACTATGAACATTTCAAATTGCTGGGTTTGTACAGCTATACCAACAGCATATGAAAGACTGTTAATGTCCACTGTCCCTCTGGGGATAAAATGAGACTTGGGAAAGTTTTTTTTTAATACAGAAACTGTGAGATCACAGGACAAAATAGCTTTATTTTTACCTGTCACACAAAAAGGAGTTGTATGTTTCTACAAAAGTGATACCCTCCAGGTGGGCTGGAGTAATGGTAATATAACAATGTCTTATAAATGTTACATTAAAGTCAGAAGTGGGGGTACTGTTTGTGATACTAACTATAATTCATATCTGAGTTCAATGAAAACTACATTAAATGCAGTACGTGACAATCCAGTCTTAACTAAGCAATTGTCTATTAAAGATAGAAAAATGTTTCATGCAGGGATAACACGTATTAGTACCAAAGTAATGATTTTATTTGTGGGAAAAGGCATATGAATGGTTACCTGAGAATTGGTCCGGCAGTTGTTTTTTGGGTTATCTGGTTCCAGCAATAAGACATACTGCAGAATTACCTTTGGGTAAGATACGAAATGTAAGGAAAACAGCTCAAAAAATCTAAAGGTCCAGTTAAAAAACCTGTGAATCCAGTTGGAAAGAATCGAAGCTGGTTGAAAAGACCATAATTCAGTAAAAGACAAAAGTAAATTGACTCATATGGACTTGGGCAACAGTGTTATATCCAGGGCAGGAATACCACCAGCCTATGGAGCAGTCAAATCAATCTGGGAGCTGAGGAAGCTGTCAAGAAGCCATGAGTAATGCAACTTTTTCCACCCTAGAATTGGTGACTGATAAACTGAATGCAATGAGAACTGTTGTGCTACAAAATCGAATGGCTCCTTACTTCACCCTAGCGGCAAGAGGTGGTACACGAAGAAGAATGCTGTGCTTTTTATCCCTGACGATCGCCACGAGACAAATACTCACCTAGAGGTAATTCAGCAAGTATCAGCAATGACTAAACCAGGCCCAAACCCACTGACGGACTTTTCCAGAATCTGTTTGGGGGGGGGGGTTCCATCCTATTGAACATTTTAATTGCTATTTGTGTGGGTATACTCCTAATAGGAGCATGTGTTTACTGTGGAATTCCCTGCATGAAAAGATTAATCAAAAAATTTGTTGATATATCTGTTACTAAAACTTTTTACCAAAGTGTTGAAATTAAAAGATTGATTTCAGATGATGCTTTTTCTGAAATATAAAACAAATGACTAGCTTAGCTGAAAGTCCTTAGAAAGGAAAAGGCTAAGAAATGAAATGATATTGTTTATGTTTCTAATAGAATGAAATGCATTAACAGGAGGGAGAATGTTGGAAAAATATGTGCTTAGACATATATAAACTGTTAGAAAAATATGTGCTTAGACATATATAAACTGTTAGAAAAATATGTGCTTAGACATATATAAACTATTAGGGAAATGTATGCTTAGACATATATAAACTATTAGAAGAATATGTACTCAAACATATATGAAGTGCAAAGGTTGAAAACAGTATAATATGTAATGCATTTAATTCTATTTTACTAGAATGATAGTAGAAATGAACTTGCATATTATTGCTTGAAGCTTAGCTGTAGTGTGATTAAAACTTTGACCCTGACAGTAGCTAGCTCACCTGGCTTATGTCTTTCAGTAAATGTTATCTGCAAAGTTAGAAAGTAATGAATCTGTCTGTATGTGTATCTTTTCCTGCTTCCACCGAGGAGGATGGCCTTGTGAGCACTACCGGAGATAATGTCCAGCTGGTGGACAGAGAGACAAAGAAATGTATTAAGAAGACATTCATCCATTGTATTCGAACTAATCCAAAAACCTTGAATTAGTTACATCCTCGGAAAGACATTGTGACTGACCAGGTGCCTTGCAAGGCTGCAATATTCTCATGGGAAAAAACTTTTTGAAAAAGCATTACATCAGCGTTTTCTTATGTACTGTGGTGATGTAAAGGCCCTGCCACTGACCACGTCAGTGAGGTGGGCAAAAGCTGATTGTAAATAGTATAAAATAGAGGGTATTTCCTGAATAAAGTTAGTCAAAACTCTGTACATGTTTATGTATGGTTTCTTGCCTCCTAATGTACATTAGTAGAATGCAGATTTGTTAGAACTTGAGCATCCTGTGTTACTGTCTGTCATTTTGAAAAACCTAATGATTTTTACAGTCTGATTTAACAATTTATTTAACACATATATTATAGCTTCAGTTGTTCTTATATGCTGCTAGTTACAGAAAAAATATAGGAGCATGATGTGCTTTACTGCTTCAAAATCTGTAAAACACTGCATGCAGAAAACAGACAGAAGTTAAGAAAACCTATAACTGACTAACATCTTTAAAATCTGTTAACCACTTCTGTCTGACACATTTCTGTTTTAGATGGAAGTGTTTTACAGTTTTAGCATCTTTCCATTCTTGTAGTGTGGTCACTATGTATGCCCAAGACTAGAACATGACAGCTCTAAAAACTATCAGAAAGGAGCATAAGTTTGTATTCTGCCTAATTTCGGAGAATAATCAGGATGCCCCATGTACTACATATTTGTTGTATCTTACAACAGCAAAAAAAAAAAAAAAAAAAAATATGAAGGGTCCTATGGTTGAGGTAAATCCCATGCAGTTAAAAACTTGGAACGAAAGAATCAAGGCATGGAAAGACCTGATTCAATGCCCGTGGAATTCTGCCCAGAAAAGAAGAGCAACGTGGACTAATACCACATCAAACAAATCTGACAAAGGCAGATGAGAGAAGCAAAGAATAAACTGTAAGCAATTCCAGCAGGTAACACCTATCCTTTTCCACAGAACCCAAATATTCCCACTAGGGACTGAGAATCCACCATTCTGAAATTGAGGTATCCAAACCATTTTGCAAGGTTCCAACTGCAAACAATGCAGAAAAACTACCTATTCAGGAACTGTGATCACCTACATGAGAGGTTGGGTATGGGTTAGGGAAGGTGCAAAGAAGAAAAATAAGGACACTTGGATGAAGTAGAACCAGCATAAAGGTGGATATCTCACTAATGCTATCCCAATGACCCGGCCAGGAGGGCCAGTGGATTGCAGTCAAACCTGTTAAACAAGACATTCAAATTCCCTGAAGGGATAGAATGCCACTAGGGGATGAAAAGTAGACATGCCCAAGAATGGGCTGTTTGAATAGCCAGGTCATGGTGTCACTCCTTCCTTCTGTGAAGGAATAAGCAGGGCATGCTCTAATACTTGCAGTGTAAATGAGATCTAGTGGTAGGTACCCAGAACTTTCCAAATAGCTGCAGAAGCTGATCATAATTCTACAAGGTACAACTCAGTCCAAAATAGAAAACCATTCTGACTTGAACCCTAGTGGAAGGCTTTCCTGCAGTTCTCATATCCTGAAGCACAAAGTTGAAGGTTAATGAGGAAAAAGCCTCAGCTGAGCCCCTAAACTAATTTAAACAATGCCTCACAAGGAGAGACATCTTTGACCAGTTTTCAGGAATTCTCTTTAGCTACTCATGGATAAGACAGTCTGTATCAACCCTGCCAACAGGTGGGTCAGAGTGCAAGAACCATGAAAGTGAACAGGCAATGGGACATGAACTTAGTTATAGAAAAAGAATACCCAGTCAGGACAAAACAGCTCAAAACCTCTGTTTTAGCCTGTTACTCCAATTAGTAGACATGGTAGTCATGATCTTCCAAGACATGAACATCACCTGCATCCAGGGTTTCCCAATTGTATATGCCAGCTCACTCCTTTCTTTAAGAGCTACAACTTCTCCCCTCTTTCTTCCCTCACTAATGGGGACAGAAGTACAGTCTCAAGAGGAATGATCCAACTACAGTAGCTCTATCTAGACTGTATGATCCAACAGCAGTATCTCTGCCTTGATTCCGTGAATCTACTTCAGTAACTCTGCCTAGATTCTGTAATCCGTCTAGATTCCATGATCCACCTGCAGTAACTGCGTAGATTCAATGAGCCAACTGCAGTAACTCTGCCTAGGTTCTGTGATCCAACTGCAGTAACTCTGCCTAGATTCTGTGATCCAACTGCAGCAACTCTGCCTATATTCTGTGATCCAACTGCAGGAACTCTGCCTAGATTATGTGATCCAACTGCAGTAACTCTGCCTAGATTCTGTGATCCAATTGCAGTAACTGCTTAGATTTTACAGGCTTCAGAAAGCAGAAAGAAGACCTTATAAGTGGCAGGGGCAGCTACAAGCCTGCTAGTGAACTAGAAACTGATCAGGAGTCAAACCAGGGTTGCGAGACATCATCTGAAAGGGACTACATGGCCAAAAAAAAAAAGCAGGGAGATCAGCACACAGGGCAAATGATCTGTAGGGGAAGCTATTCATGCTCCAAAGCACAATAGCTCATGCTGACCCTGAAGCGAACTAGGTGAACTATGATAGGAAGAGCCCATTTAGTTGGTAGAATGTCAGCAGACTTGAACCTTACATTGCCTCTACCTTTGAGGAGTCTGTCCAAGGAGCAGGCTAAACTAAGTGCAATAAGGACATCAGCCAGCTCTTCATACATTGGACTGTATCCATAGGTAAATATTTTGAGAGAAACATCTCAGACTTTAAACAGCTATGATTGCTATCAAATGGTACTAGTGAAGGCAAAGGACTGTGGCCACCTGTATTGGAAAAGGAACCATATAGAAGAGAAAGACATCTGCACAGAGAGAATAGTCTTTGAGTTAGACCCCATATGATTACTGAAATGGAACATGCTATCCCAGTGAAGTGCTGTAAGTGGAAAACCACCATGCTAAAGAATCCCAGACATGGCAAACAGATGCCAGGGCCTGATGACAGTGATGCAGGGGATCTCTTCTTACTCCAAAAGCCCTATGGCCAACACAGGGAAGGATATGGGGATAAAAGGATCTATAAGGACACCCTCACCGATGGTGGAGGCTGTCACCATCCAATGAGGTGTGGCATTTAGAAATACATTTAATGTGTAGGAAGCCATCAAATTACCCAGGAATGTGCCAAGCATAGACTGCTATTCCTTTGCAAGAATCCTTGTAATATTAAAGGGTCTCCAAATGAAAAGCAACAACACACTGCTGTGTTGATAAAATGTAGATAAAATTTAATCCAACATAGACAGATAAAACACCAGGTAAGCACTTTCGGGTTACACCCTTCATCAGACAAAGATACATTCTTCAAACAACATTTTTAAAAGATGAAACAACCAATAGCATCTAGTGAAAAACCTGCTTATTTTGGAGGGTGGGTTTAACTGGAATGACATCATTTAATCCTGGTATCCTGTGTGCCATAAACTCTATGATTCACCTTGATTCAGCCAAAGCTGTCTGATGTTTTACATCACCCCCCCCCTATTGTTTGGTTTGATGTTAACAATGGCCCTGAATTTAAAGCTATGTGTAGGATTACCACTGATATGCCTATACAGGGCATTACTTGGGTCACTGTTCCTAATGCTACTCAAATGCTGCAAGATTCTGACCTTAAACATATTGTTGGTCATTCCAACATAAAAACAAGGACATTCAACACATTCAGCTAAGTACACTATGTTCATGGTCCTACATGTGGCCCTCCCTTTTAAATGAAACATCTTCCTAGTTACTGGATGTATAAATGTGGTTTCTTTATTAATATGACCACAGGCCTTGCATATCCCACAGGGAAATGTCCCTGCAGTGAACTTCAGAGGTCCACCTTGACCACTCATCTTTTCCTTGCACAATAGATCTTTAAGGTTCCTATTTCTCCTATATCGGAATCTGGGACTATTGTCAATAATGTCCCTTAGTCCAATGTCACTGGTTAAAATATTCCAGTTGTTTTGTACAATCCTATTAATGTCATTTATGTTACTGCCATATGTAAACATCAGTTTGGGACCCATTTGCTCGCATGCATTATTATCAATTGATGATTCCCCTCCATATGTTCTCATTAACCAAGGCTTATATCTAGTCCGTCTTAATTTAACACTATCATCAATAACACGATGTACCAGTCTTTCATTGTAGCCTCTATCCTTAAAACATTTGTCTAGTTTATCCAACTCTTCAACAAATTGTGTATCCATAGCACTCACCCTGGATATACGACTAACCTGCCCCTTGACAATATTTGGAAAAACGTGTCGGGGGTGCATGCTGTCATAGGACAGCAAAGTGTTTTGCCAACACTCTTTCCTATATAAACTAAGGGACATTATTGACAATAGTCCCAGATTCCGATATAGGAGAAATAGGAACCTTAAAGATCTATTGTGCAAGGAAAAGATGAGTGGTCAAGGTGGACCTCTGTGGTCATATTAATAAAGAAACCACATTTATACATACAGTAACTAGGAAGATGTTTCATTTAAAAGGGAGGGCCACATGTAGGACCATGAACATAGTGTACTTAGCTGAATGTGTTGCATGTCCTTGTTTTTATGTTGGAATGACCAACAATATGTTTAAGGTCAGAATCTTGCAGCATTTGAGTAGGACAGGA